>NW_015558570.1:814694-829141 GCF_001515605.1 Sinocyclocheilus anshuiensis | reverse complement strand
GCGTTTTTGTCTTATTCCGAATCACTACGGTACACTTATAATAAGTACTTATATTTGGATTATTGTAGCCTGGTCGGGTCGTCACCTCTGCGGAGTAACACATACCTGCGTGAATCGCCATAGACATAAACTTGGAGAAGTAGCTCCGGTTGGAATGTTCTTCCGCGGGACGTGTGCAGTTCTGTTTATTAACCGCTAGAGCGCCAAAAGTTACATAGTGCTGCTTTAAAGCTATGATTCTTGCGCCTGCGGTAAGGAAAAAGACTGCATTTGTTCTCTGTAAACAGACAAGTCTTTCCACCTCTCCAGGTTAAGAGGAGGGCTGTAGCTTGCTGAAAAGTCTAAAAGAAAAGTTCATAGGCCAAAAATCAACCAGGTGCAAGAGAACTGCTCACTTTCTCCAGTCTCAGCTTTTCTGACACATGATCTGCTTGACTTACTCAGCAGTGTTTTATTACCTTTGATACTAAGAGGTAAAGAAACTGCATATTCTCAGAGTAGGTATTTCTTTTGAATAAGTCATTACTTAACGACCATTAAAAAGGTAGGTTCTATGAACGTGTGTACATTTGTCATGCTCTCCTATGGCCGCATGGCATATAGACTAGTAAAGTGTTCATTGGATGCACACTTCAGAATCTTGCTGGAAATGTAGGTTTTATGTATAATGTTTCAGTATTAATACAGTATTTTATTAAGGATGAATACTGCTGAATACTGTTTACTGTTTCCTTTTCTTGATGAATGTAGTACGTCCAGATTACATTCATACTACACACACTCACACTATATATTATGTACTTTTTTAACAGTCTCTAAGAAAGAGAACATATTCAAAAGAAGTACCTACTCAGAGAGTGTGTGATTTTGGACACAGCCTCACTGCTTTAATGATACAGTGAGTGACTTTTAGGTAAAAAAATCACTGAATCATCTAGTCTGACGCCAAACGATTAAAGAAACAAAAGTAAAATGATTCTCTGAGCTTGAGTGTCTTGACTCCTAATTTATTAAATGTTTAAATTAAATTATTAAACAGGTATTTTGAGCGACAGGATGCAATATATATAGCAAAACAACAATAAATAATTTACAATGTATTGCAAGTTGTTATTTTTTGTGGATTCATACATTTATGACTTGGGCACCCTAATATCCTCAAATCCTCATATAAATCATGATTTTCAAAGCCTGTTTAATATTTCCATTTCTCAATAAAAATTCTATAGACTCAGCAAATGCTTTGGAATCATCTGTTTGAGAAATTATATCCAAGGTCAGCTGAGTGCATATTTGCAGTCGGAACTCATTCAAATAAAAGCACTGTCTGCTATCACAGCACAAATTGGAAAGATGGGCTCTGAACTTTTGCTCCTTAGTCAAAAAAGCCCTGATCTGTGAAAAGGCTTCGTCCATGAGAGATGGGATTTTGGATAAACTTCCTCCAGACCTCAAAAAGAGTATTTCTCTGTCTCTGTATCCCTCATCCATTCACTCCTATGCATTAGTGTCACTGACAAGCTTAGCACCGAAAAACCCTTTTCAGTTTGTTGCTGTTATGCAGATCGGTTTCAGCCCTGTTTACTTAAGCTACGAATTCCAAACAACACAAGTTGCTTATCTTCATTAAAGAGGTGAATTAAAGGAAATTGACGTGTCAAAAACGATTTAGTGCACAGGCACTTCAGTTCATTGCTTTTTAGCGCAGCAACAAGGATGGAACAGAGGAGTTGCGTGATAACAGCATAAATTACAATCCTAAAGTGTTAGCAAATGATCCTAGATGTTTAATTAACAGTAGATATTTGATATAATAACATATACAATATCACATTTTTTGAGAATAGCTGAGAATTATTTCAGTTTATTTAAATCATACAGTATACTGTCAACCAGGTGGTTATGGTAGAGTTTGACAGAGTAGACACATACACTGTATTGACACATACCACACAAAAAGATGAGTCAGAGCACTTTGAATCTTGCATCTATATATGAGAATTTTATTTGGTACATTAATGTTCTTAAAGCAAGCTCTTATTTAAGAGAAACACTGTACACAATGTTTACAGTCTTGAAAAAATGTGTATGAAGTGTAGAAATATATTCACCTTGAAATCCAAGTCTATGTTTAGTCACTATAAGAGCCCTTTTCATTTAAGGCTTACAATGCTTTAAAGGGGTCATATGATGCGATTTCAATGTTTCCTTTCTCTTTGGAGTGTTACAAGCTCTTGGTGCATAAAGAAGATCTGTAAAGTTGCAAAGACTAAAGTCTCAAATCCAAAGAGATATTCTTTATAAAAGTTAAGAATCAGCCACACCTACCTAAAACGGCTCGTTCTAACACGCACCCACATACCTACGTCACTATCTGGGAAGATTTGCATAATGCCGCCCAAATGTTCACGCAAAGAAAGAAGGCTTAACTTTTATTCTCGCTGTAGTATTGTTGCCGCCGCCGCCACCATGTCGTAACGATGCTGTGTGCTTTGTTGTGAAAGTGAAACTACTTTGTTTGGTCTTCCAAAAGAGGACTATATCGCTTCGTCATGCCTGGAGCTGATCCGTGCTGGTTGCTGAGGAAATACTTCAACTTTGCGCTGTCGATCGCCGGATCGGCTTTCACCGTGGACAAAGCGGAGTCCAGCCCGGGGTCGTCACATGTGGTTGCTGCAGGCATCACAATATGGTAAGGGACATAACATTTCCGTCACACGCTTGAGGAATTCGGCCAATCACAACGCACTGGATAGATGGCCAATCAGAGCACACCTCGCTTTTTCAGACCGATGAGCTTTGTAAAAATCGATGCGTTTCAGAAAGGCGGGGCATAGAGGAGAAACAATAATGTACATTATGTGGAAAATAATGTGTTTTTTAACTTTAAACCACATAAACACATTTCATTACACCAAATACACAAAATAATGTTCTTTTTAGCAGCATCATATGACCCCTTTAAGGCATACAGCCATATTCCTTCTGCCAGGCAAATTTATGAGCCAGACATCTACCATATTTACAAACACAGATGTCCAGCATTGTAGTCTTATTTTTTATTATTATATTATTATTTATTTTTGGATATAGTTCGCCTCTGGTCATTTCTTCCTCATTAAAACTGCTTATACTCTTTGCAAGACAATGTTTTGGCTCTATGGGAAAATATCAGTCAAAGTGTTTCCACCATAAAACTATATAGAGATGGTTACTGTAAGTCACCTTTAAATAAATAAATAAATAACACTATTACACCCACTGAGCATAAATAAGTTGTCTTTGGCCCACAACCCACTGTGACCTCAGTGACACTAATCAGTCTGGTGCACTATCATTTTTTATTTTTTTATTTATTCACTGGGCTACATATTAAGGAATCTCACGGGCTGCTGTGGCTCCTTCCTAACTGGCAAAATACATGTTGGTGTCTTTTGACTGATGCTTGTTTCATTTGCATACTGTCCCATGAAATCTGTCTGAATCAATATCTTGTTTCATATTTCCTGTGTGAGTGGGTGAATATAAAGCATCACAAACAAAATAAAAGGAATACGAAATGCCCAAACCTCATGAATAATGAATATGTGTCAGCTGCACTGCATTTCTATAGGTAATCAGGCCATGGGCTTCCAATACAGACAAAAATGAATTGGATTAATCTATAATACAGTTGCCTTTTACAGTTTGATCTTTAAAAGAGCAATTTTTTTGTACAAGTTTACACAATCTGTAAAATCAATAATGTATGTTGTGTTAATAAATTGCATTGTTCCATCTCAAGTAGAAAATTTAAACCTTTAGTGTATATTATAATATGATGTAACAGGGTTGACAATAACAGGGTTGTCAGTTTTACAGATTAATAAAATATATAAATACACACAAATGTAAATAAATATATGTATAAAACATTATCATTTTTATCAATTTATATGTATTATATAAAATAATTTCATTGACTTTCAGTCACTTATTCCTCACTCATTTTAAATGGAAGATGTTTTTGGGGATGCACTGTATACACTACAGGATATAAAAAAAGTCAACACTCTTGACAGGGATTTGTTAGCTTTGGTCTGGATAGCTTTTGGTTTGTAAACTGGATCATGACATAAAATTTCTTTAATATTCAGAAAAAAATTACAACAGTGGGATATCACTATTTCATGCCGAACCTGATGTTATGCAAAATACAATTCAATGAATAAAAGATTGCCTCTTTTTCAGGCCTAGTCTCTTGTTATGCCTCTGTTGAAGTGTGAGTTTTTACCTGCTCATATGAATCCATCCATATCTTCTTTGAGGGTCGACAGGACTGCAGTGATCCACACTGTTTTGGTGATGTGTGGCACAGAGCAACAGAGCTGGAATAAATATGGCGTGATGATGTATTTTAGACAATTACATCAGGCAAGCATTGCCCTACAGATGATGGGGGCAGTGAGCAAAGCCCCCAGATCCATCAGAATGGCTTTATGTTGCTTTCATATGCAGAATCATTCTTCAGACAATTTGTCACAATTCTTCAGATCAATATGCAGATTTGCATTACTGCAAGAGACACTCGGCAAGGCAACCATCCTGTACAGTTCAAATCATGGACAGAAATGGGCAAAACAAGTCAGTGATTCACATGTAAAGCTTGCAATGTGAAACATAATAATGACTATAGAGACATTTTTCATTTGAATATGGTAAATATTGAAGAAGCTGTATTTATATTGATCTAGTACTTTTTCATTGCAAAAGACAATGTGAAAGAAGTGAGTGAATATTAAAAACTATTTTCTAAAGAAAATCTGAATTGTTCGTACTCGCACAAAACTTGAAGAACCTTTGTCATCCATGGAATCTTTCCATTAAACAAAAGGTGCTTTATAGAGGAAAAAAAGGCTCTTTAGATTTTTTAAATGCTCTAAGAACTGTTCACTTAAAGGTTCTTCAGGGAACCAAAAATGGTTCTTCTGTGGCATTACTGCAAACCCCCCGTTTTGGAACCTTTATTTTTAAGCATGTATCCAGGGTTGGCAGGTTTTCACAAGAAACCCACCCAATAGCTACTCAAAACTAGCCCAAAACTAGCCCAATCGCGTTTCAAGGGGGTCCCCAGTTAAAAATCGTTAAAATACAAGTTTTTTGAAAAAAAGGTCAAATGCAAGTTTTTTTGGTGGGGTTCCCCTGCTACAAGTCGCATTCCAGGGGATAAATATAATGTTATTGGAGTCGCTTCAACCCATGGACATGAAAAACAACCCGCAGCAACAGTGTTAAAGTAGCCCAATTCCGCGGGAAAACCGCAGACTTGGCAACACTGCATGTACCATGTAAATCTATAGTATTTTAATGCAAGCATGAAGTGATCATTGACCTGAGGAAATAGCCTGTTACTGAAGTAAACAAACAGCTCACAAAATCTTCCATAACGCTCTACTTTTTGGCTTTAAAGGGCTCCAAAGTTCCAAAGCCAAGGTGACCTGTGCCGGAGTCATGACATGGCGTCGTTATCTGAATTTATCGGCTGTCATTAATAGACTGGGAGAGCCTACTGAATATATTTATGCATTCACATAAGCCTAATTTATCACTGTGCCTTCCTTTTCTCTTTCTCTCATTCTCCCTCTTGGGATGTGGATCACCTCTTTCTATAAACACTTGTTCTATAGCAATTATCCATCATGTCAGAGGATGAACTTCAAACACTGTCAGCAAGCTGCAGGTAACAAAACATGGTATGGCATAAGTAATGACTGAAGATCAAAGCAAGCATATCATTCATGGAGCATGCATTTTAGGCTGGGGTAGTATAATGCTAATGTTTCTAGTGTTTTTTTTTTTAAGTCATGTATAAGAGTTGACACAGGCTTGCCATTTAAAACAGCTCAAATAATTTATTAGTGTCACTGCAAATGTTAAGAGGGAATACATTTCCTTAATTATCAGTCTGCATTTATATGACATTTGCTTGTGAAATATTCTTTTTCCTCAGCTGCCTTTTGGCCAATTTGGCTTTCTTATGCTTCATTTAGGAACAAAACATAAGACTTCAAAGATTCCTTTCATCCCACATCTCTGTCTCTTGACCTTTTGTGGTGACCTTCTTCCATTTGGCCAGTATTGTCATAAAAACATGTTTTCCTCTTACATTTGCTTTTCAAACAAGCATACTGATGTTCTCAGCCTTAAGATTTCCAGAGCTTCCACATCAAATAGATACGTGTACAGAACCCTTATTGGACCTACGCAGTTATCCTCAATATCACAGTACAATCAACGTTTGTATTCAAAAAGAGCTGCTCAATTTCTAGGCCAACCTGGAAGGCTAAGAATACGCCTAGGAACTCTAGGAATTCAAATGTGTTTTTAAACTAGCGAACTAGCGAAGGGTGTTTTACCTGAAGATACTTTTAAGTTTTGCTTCACAGCATAGGTTACACACAGATGTAGCTCAAACATGAATTTACAATCTAAAAACATTGCTAAAAGTTGCTAACAAGCTGGCCTGAATGATTTTTTTATCAAGAAAGTTTCCAATTTTGTTCAAAATTACAAAAATTCCTACCTCAAATGTGACTTTGTACTCTAAAAACATTGCTAAAAGTTGCTAACGAGCTAACAATACTACAAGGACTACAATGGCCTGTCTAATTTTTCATGAAGAAACTTTCCAGTTTTGTTCTACAACATAAATTATATATATATATATATATATATATATATAAATCCTACCTCAAACATGAATTTGCTCACTAAACACATTGTTAAATGTTGCTAAGCTTACAATGCCATGCAATGACTAAAATGTCCTGATTTGTCAAGAGGAAACTTTCCACTTTTATTCTACAGCACAAATGACATACTGTCCCTCCTCAAACATGAATTTGTGCTCTAAAACACTGCTAAAAGTTGCTAAAAAGTAACTAATGCTAAATATGTCTGATTTGTCAAACATGTAAACTCACATTATAGTCATGCTAGAAATCCGCCTTTTTTTTTTTACCTTGCTGAAACACTTTCCAGTATCTGCAGGTGGCCTGTTGTAGGTCGCCATAGTGATTGAAGGGTGTTAATGGCTTTACTATGGAGAGGAAGTGGAGTTGATTTAGATGAAGCTCTCCATATGCGGTCAATCAATCTGCAATACAGCAGAAGTGGCTGTGAGAACAATTAATCAAGTTCCTGTGAGGTGGCATATGGTGGGTGAGGGCAGCATGTGCAAGAACACTGTATTTTTCTGTTTTCTTTCTTCTCAGCATAATGCATTGTGTGCACCTCTCAGAGGGAGGGAAACGCCAAGCATTTAAGTGTGTATAGTTCAGTGTGTAGTGTGGGCTCTGGTGACAGCTCATCCTCTCCCTGGGTCTCTGAATTAATCCTCAGGTTCCCTCTGCCTGCCTAATGATTTGAGTTTACAGCCCATTGGCTCCCATCTCTGCATGCAGCACATAATCTCTTTGTAGCGATGATAATTATGGCTTCATAGAGCTCGGAGCGCCTTTCTGAAGCAGTGCCTTGCTGTCTGAGATGGAGGTAATGAGAGAGGCAGAACTGAGTTAATCCATCCTGAGGACTCGCTGCCCTGTGTTTCGTGTGTTTGAGGCCACAAGTAGCTGTGAAATCGGGTAATAAGATACAAAACACCAAATCGCAATCTCTGTAGCTTCTGTTCTGTCTGTGAAAAGATTCCCATTTTATGCCTCAGGAATCGGTCTCAACATAAGAAAATGATAACAATAACAACAAAAACAGAACCACACTTTGCTTCTCAAATAAATTTATTTTGTTTTATGGCTGTTAATAGAAGATATTTTTACTGGTAAGCAAGAATAAAGCAAAAAGTCTTATTAAGACAATGATTTTTACATATCGCACATATGGGTTTGTACAGGTCTTATATAGTTGTATTAATATGAATTTATATAGAATTGCACATAAAATGTATACTTCGCTAAGTGGAAGTGCACTGTTGAGAGATACTTACAGTTCAGCTGAAGCAGTATGCAGAACCACCTCCACCATGGATGTGATCGTTGGTGCAGCAGCTCATCAGCATCATCATAATTACAAACACAATTAAGACCAAATTGCAGATTTTATAATCCACCACATAATTTAGTAAAGAATCGTAATCTACTGAATCACTGTTAGAGCAAATATTTATATTCCTACTCTCTGTGTTAGTTGTAAAGGAACTGGGACTGTAGAGTTATAAAGCCGCTGGATATGAAAGTATAGGGGGGCGAAGAACAGTGAAAGGGTTACCTTGTACACCGTAGCAGGAGCATTCTGAAATTCCTTCTCCTGCCCTATAACTGTGTGGTTGGCCTGAATGTTATTTCTCAATTATGGATGAAATTGTTCAGAGGATGTTTACCATTGGAATTTATAAAAAAAATGCCAGAGCTTGCAGCAAATAAACTGTGAAGGCAAAGCATTGCAGACTATGATGGGACTCCATTCCGAGAGAGCCCAGGGTAGAAAGTGAAAGTGAAGTGACGTGTGGCCAAGTATGGTGACCCATACTCGGAATTTGAGCTCTGCATTTAACCCATCCAAGTGCACACACAGAGTAGTGCAGGGGTTCCCAAACTTTTCAACCCACGACCCCCAAAATAACAGTGCCAGTACCCCGGGACCCCCACTTTCAGAGGTGGTTAAAGTATACAAACATTTTACACAACGGCGCACATGCACTTATAGCATAACGACAACACAAAGGAACACAACAGTCTAACAACAATAATATTATTTTATAGTAATTTACTCATTACTTACATTTCAACATTAATCTTACCTAATTAGTTGGGTGGGCAACAGGGTGGGCAACATGCTGGAGTACAAAACTCCACGTTGGAGTTTTGTTTTTAATTAAACTTATAATTTTTTATTTATGGGTAAAATATGTTATTTCTAATCCTTTAAAAAAATAATTTGATTTCTGGAAATCATCTTGCGACCCCTCCTCGTGGTTTCGTGACCCCCTGGGGGGTCCCGACCCCTACTTTGGGAACCCCTGCAGTAGTGAACACACACACACCGTGAACACACACCCAGAGCAGCGGGCAGCCATGCGCTGCGGCACCTGGGGAGCAGTTGTAACCCTTCGGGTTACAAGTCCGACTCTCAAACCATTAGGCAACAACTGCCACTAACAAAGGACAGTTCACCCAAAAATTATAATTCTGTCATTATTTATTCACCTTCATGTCGATCCTAAACTCTATAACTTTCTCCTGTGGAATACAAAAGAAAATGAAGTTTCAAGAGGCTTCAAGTAGATGCAAATTCACTACAAAATGTAAGTATTTCATATGATTTATATGCTCTATTCCAAGTCTTTTAAAACCATATGTGTGATACAGTAAGTCCTTATTCCCAAAGTCCTTGTTGACTAATAATCATCCCATCCAGTACTGCAACAAGATCATTGATTCAGTGAGCTGAACACAAGAACCGAATCAGTCCAATTCATAAATGTATCATTCAGATTTTCCAAAAAGCACTTTAAACATAGAGATCATTGGTGACAATGGTAGTTTATAAAATCTACTTAGACTTAAAGGGTTAGTTAGACAACAACATGAGGGTGAGTAATTAATGACAGAATTTAAATTTTTGGGTGAACTAACCATTTAAGATGCTTTTGGGAAATGAAGCCCAAAGTAGTTTCGTAAACTGAATCAACTAATCAATTGAAAAGATCGGACTCAAAAGTATGATTCAATCATGAATCTGAATCTCTCATAAACTCACCAATAAGAGCTTTGATGTCAGATGTATAGATGTTAGGAGTCTTGGGATACATTTACATAAAAAAAAATAAAAAAAATCTCCATGAATATTTATCTGTTGAGTTTTCTACTTGAGCAGAAAATGACCAAAATTCCTAAAAGGTTCTTAAAACAGCTCTCTTTCGCACAGACACATTCAAACCAGAAGCTGAACAAATATGACATATGGTTCTGCAACATATTACGAGGTGAGGCACCGAAAGGACCCAATAAAATCTTCCAGCTGGCACAGGGTATGATTCTAAAAGGCTTCTGAATTTTTTATCAAGTGGTAACATGGTTTTTAAAGTGCTTTCTGAGTGTTTCTACTTAGTCTCATTTGCGGTAAGGGCTGTGTTGTTGCACATGCTTTCACAGAAAGCTGTTTATGCATAAATAGATATGAAATTGCAGGGTCATCATTACATAATCACTGGACAAACTTACATGAGCCTCATATTTACATACAGAGTATATGTGATTTAACCATTATGAAACAAAATTCAATATATAATAACAATGACTTTGAGGTTTGAAATAAAGGAATAATTTATGCTGGATGTATTTGGTTGAAGTGGGGGGGAGTGCATTTAGCTATTTGTTGCTTTCTGCATTGTAATATCTGAAGAAAAATAAGAAGAAAAGCATTTTGGAAATGAAGGCAAAAATGTCCTTTCGCTTAAGATTAGTGATGCATGGTTTAAGATGAAAAGAGCCTTTAAATATCCAATTTGTGTTTATAAGATTATGTTATGATTTACTGACTCATTCTCAGTAATTGTGCCAGTGTTTTAAGAACATAATTTTCTGTTGAATGCATTTTATCATTTTTTATTTTAGTTCCAACATTTGGCCCTCTCTTGATTAAACACATTAGCTCTCCTGTTCACTTTTTATGCAGTAAATTACCATGAAGTGGAAATTTATTGAGTTCCTCAACCCATAAAGAATGTATCTACTGAATGCCTGTTCTTAGGCTTTGAACCAAATGAACTTGAAAATCTGCAATAATTTTTGCCTGAATTTCTTTATTAACCACTGAAAAAGTACATAAAGAAAATAAAAGTCTAAAATATTCAGAAGATCTTGAAAGACACACAGTCGTGATTTACACATGTTTTTTTATGGGATTTTTAAATTGTCAGTAGCTATCCAGGCCTGGAAATCACAATTATAAAATTCCTTGATTATTTCCAGGTTTTCAATTACCATGGGAACCCTGATAGAGAACATGAAATTATATAGCATGGCCGATCACAAAGCATGCTGTACTTTTAGATGAGAATGTAATCAGACCGTCTGAATGGGGATGAAAGTTGGACTCTCCGTTTAATGGATTCTGAGGAAATAAGATTCTCTCATGCAGGAACTTCTAACATTCCCTAATCTTAAAACTGACAGAAACATGAATACAAACTAAACACAGATTTTCATATCAGAGAATGCAGACTTGCACAAGGCTCACATTTCGCTTAATGTTAAATGAGCAATTTTGCATCTGTAATAGAAGTAATGTGGTTCATATATTAAACTTTATGTTGATAGTCTCACTGTATTGTACGTAATTTCAGGTGAACATTACTATCAGAAGCATGTCTTGTTCTTGCTGAAATTGAGCATGCATTTCCACTGTTATCGGAGTATGGGAAATCTTTCACTGTTAAATTAGCTCAGTCGTTTTTGAATTGATCTGTCCACAGCTTAATTCACTAAAAATCTCTCCGCAGGACAGTATGACCCAATATTAGCATTCTCAATTGATTTTGCAATGTGAAGCCCACATTTGCAATCACAAATCCCTTCTACTATCTAAAATGACATCTAATGCAGTGCAGTTTTTTAGAAGCTTCTTTAAAAGTGTAACTCGCCAAGCTACTCATTATTTAAAGGAATAGTTCAGCCAAAAATGAAAATTGTGTCATCATTTACTCACTCCCAAATTGTTTCAAACCTGTATGAATTTCATTCTTCTGCTGAGCACAAAAGAATATATTTTGAAGAATGTTGGTTACCAAACAGTTGATGTTAACCATTGACTTCCATATAGTAAAAAAATAAAAAAAGAAATACTATGGAAGTCAATGGCTACTGTCAACTGATGACAGAATTTTCATTTTTGGGTGAACTATCCCTTTAAACTGTACAGCTACTCTTTGAAAAAGTAGTCAGCTACATACAGGACAGCACCTGAGTTAAATATATGAGTGTCACAGCAAAGGGTCTGAATACTTAGGACCATGTGATATTTCAGTTTTTCTTTTTTAATAAATCTGCAAAAATGTCAACAATTCTGTGTTTTTCTGTCAATATGGGGTGCTGTGTGTACATTGAGGAAAAAAAATTAACTTAAATGATTGTAGCAAATGGCTGCAATATAACAAAGAGTGAAAAATTGAAGGGGGTCTGAATACTTTCCGTACCCACTGTACATACAAAAGTAACTAACTACACTGAGGCTTTTGTGGGAGGCTATATATTTGTAAATATATGTAACTATCAAATATATAAATTATAATATTTATACAGAGAAAATTATTTCTCTAGCTCAAAAACAATGAGGGTTTGTAAACGAATCTGAAATAGAGCAACATATTACATTTAAAGTTTCAAGTTCATTTGAAGAAAAGAAAACTCACCCTTTTTATTTTCTATACCAGGATTATACTAAATGAAAACTAAAACAAAAAAATTTTGCTTAAAATAAATGTTAGCTGAAATAAAATAAATAATTAAAAAACTAAAAGACTTCTGACTTCTCTAATCATTTAATCCACTTAAACTCCGCCCCTCCACAATCAACTGCAATGCCCACATCTCAACATCCAATCAACAACTGATGAACTGAACCAAGTCCCTGCCCCACATTTGATCCTTTTTGATAATCCGTTACCTTTGGATGTACCCATATCAAGGAAGAAAGATCTGCCACTACTTCCATTTCATCGCAACTTTGAAAGTACAGTACAGAATTCTGGGTTCTCTATTACCGTCTGTGGTTGAAATATAAAATTGCAAGTGACTTGCAGATAAACATTTTTATGTTTTTCCTGTGCATAGATTTTCTGGGTGGATTAACATTTTTAGACATACACAATATTTCATTTCTAGTGAAAAATGTACAAGCAATCCTCCGTAATGTACTTTCAAAAAAACAGATTCAAACAGATTTGATTCAAACCAATTATACCGCTAAAAGTGACACTGTTCTGAAAACAACTCTTTTCAGTAGCTGCTGGCTACTGGAAAAAGTAGTTTACTTAGTTGGTTGCCAACATTGGTACAATATTTCTATTCCGTAATAATATTAGTCAAAAGTAAGTGCAAAATAAGACCATTTGTTTTAGCACAGAAAAACTAAAACGGTGGATTTAACTCCCAAGCAAAATGCAAATGGTACATGTGGAATTGCATAACCATAATACGGTGAGCGTGATTTCACCAAGTACAACATGTTCCTGGATCAACATTCCAATCAACCAATCAGAATTGAGAGATAACTTTTCAGGAAATATCTGTTTTAGGCTTACAATCAGGGTTAGGTGCTTCTACACCCTTGCTATAATTTCCCACTGATTTTAGGAATAAATTATGGGTAGGGTTAGGTTTAGGGGTAGGGATTGGGTTAAGTCTATATTTTTGGACAATAATGTTGATCCAGGATCATCAAAAGATGTTGATCCAGGAACATCTTACTTGGCAAAATCACGGCGACCCCATAATACTTCACATGTTTCAGCTTTCACCAAGTAGGTCAACTAAGTTCTCTTGAAAAGCAATCAGATTAATGCACAGTTGCATGCTCTGCATCAGGACCACAGATTCTGATTAAGGAAATTTCACATTGCTCTTCTGGGCAAGACCCACCATTGCTATTGATATTCCAGGCAGTGTCTCCTTCCTTCTGTTACATAGCCGATATACCCTAGACCTCTCAGTTTAAATTACAGCCCAATAATATCTCACTGCAGTGGGGGCTGTGGCAGACAGAACGGAGCGTATTCTGTCTCATTGATCTTATATACATAGCTGAGTCATTGGCTCCATGCTTAAACACATTGCCAAGGGAAGTCACAGCTGGATGTGTCGGTGGTGCAGAGTACCCCTTACGAAAAAGAAGTTTATTCAAGTGTGCTATTAGTATACTTCTTTTAAACTAAAAAATAGGAAAGTACTTTTAGTCTACTTTTTCTGTACTTCTCAGAAATGGGCTTTATGTTCTTCTCAGAAATATACTTAAAATGACATTTAAGTATACTTGAAAAAGTCTAAATATATTTGAGCTATACACCAAAAAACACAAGTGAAGAAGAAACCGAAACAACAGATGCTTCCACATGTAATCTAACACGATCATCAGACATAAAACAGCATCAAAACTGTGTAACGTAATGGAATAAAATGTCGACCAATGAAGAGGTAATAATGACTCTCAAGCTTTGGGGTGTTGATCGACTCTATCTACGTTTTGATTATCATTCTGAATCCAATTCATAGTCTTTTTTTTTCAGTTTTTTGTTCAAAATGTTGTTTGTTTCTTTATTTTTGATGAAACTTACCACATTCAAGTGTTTAAAAAAGAATGCATGAAGCTAGAATAAAATGTTTTTGTTTACAAGCAGATACCCTGTTCTTTCTTTTGATGTTTTGTATGTTCAGATATTCATATAACAAAATATA
>NW_015558570.1:800561-812586 GCF_001515605.1 Sinocyclocheilus anshuiensis | reverse complement strand
CTTTACTTAAGTATACTTAATAAAATAAACTTGAAGTATACTACTTTTTGGTAAGGGACATTTATCTTGTTTTAAGGATGTAGAAATAATTTTAGTGTAAAACAAGACTACATAGCGATTCAAAAAAATGTGCTCTCTAAAGCAATCCAATTATTTCAGCAGGTGGAGCAGGATTTTATAGATACAGTCTCAAGGTCTTCGCATCTCCCAGAAGACACATACTTTCATTGCAAGAAATGATACTGTAAGTTCTCACCTTTTTTACCAAACCCTTATTAAATCTAAAACGATCTGTGACATTTTCTCTTTTAAGATCAATCATTCATAGACCTTTGGTCTAGATGCCCAACATTTTTTGAAGTAATTACAGGCCTTGGTCTCTACAGAGAAATTCTCTGTCCTTTAATATTTCAGTGTCCATTCATATTTCATGCATCATTTCATGCAGCGGTGGACCTGCTGGTGTCTCTGTGTACATTTGGATAAACTAAACAGGTGAAAGAGTAAATTGGCACACCAAAGACAAAGATCAAAGCCAGCGCC
The DNA here is from genome assembly GCF_001515605.1 of Sinocyclocheilus anshuiensis. Classification (NCBI taxonomy): domain Eukaryota; kingdom Metazoa; phylum Chordata; class Actinopteri; order Cypriniformes; family Cyprinidae; genus Sinocyclocheilus; species Sinocyclocheilus anshuiensis. The sequence continues at coordinate 812,043 of NW_015558570.1, read as the reverse complement.
TCAGGGTAGTTTGCTCTTGACTTCATCTGTTAACGTCATGTTTCTCTGATGCTTTTTTCTCCTTGCTTGATCACCCTGAAAGCCCTGAATGGAGTGGGGAGGCATTTGAGTTACAACCTGACCGTTTAAGGGGACATAAAAGAGAGGGGTATTGGGCCCCCTTGTCTTCAAACTGAAATCCCTTAAAATATTTAAACTTATACTCAAAATGTTCATTAAAATGCCTTTAATCTCCCTAAGAAACTAGTCAAATGACAAAAAGCACTGCCAGATATATTTAATAGAGTAAATCACAAACTATTGTGTAACTATTATCATGCCATTATATCAAGATTGCTTCATTGACTTATACAGTACCTTTCCTAAATGGCTCGCTGGAATTTGTTTAATAACTATGAAGAAGTGAACATAATATGCCGTTCCAACCCATTTTATCTATGTAATGTAATGTATTTGAATGGTACAGAATATTCTAGAAATAATGCAGGGAAAGACTTGAATTTATCTATCTGGAATTGACTGGATTGTGAAAAGTTGCTGTCACATACCAGAATAGAGTCAGGTAGTATGAAAAGAAAAAGGGATTCCTCACATCACACAAGGTTTGGTTCCCGTGAGCAAAGACAAGTGGCAGAAATGTCACTAATGCTAATGGATAGCTTTCTTCAGGCACGTCATCTGAAAATAGCAAAAACAAACATGTTTTAATTTTAAACTTTGTTGAGAGACGAATTGTGCACAATAAGCTCAGGAATGTGCATTAATAAAGTAAATAGGATACATTTTGAGTTCATGTTGATTTGAATTAGAATGCTTTGGTTTTAATAGAGGGTTCATTTAATTGGTGATTTTACTTACACAAGATCACAACAGTTAAAAATAATCACTGCTGTAGTTTGGAGCAGATGGGGTGCGAGACAAACTAGTGGTTCTCAACTGATGTGTTAGGATCCAAAAATGCAGGTCTGCTAGTAAAGCAGGGAAAACAATGATAAATACAAAAATAATTAGGCTAACAAATAACAAGTCATTGGAATTTGAATTAAATTGTTACATGATATGCTGAAAAATTAATTGCATATTTGGTAACAAAAGTTGGCAATTAACCTCAAATGAGGATAATTGACCATTATTGCAGTCAAGGCTGCACAGTGGCTGGCCTAGTGTGTTAAACTTGTTCAAGTGAAAGAAAATATGAACATAAATATTCATACATATTGAATAGTTTGTATCACAAAATCATAGTTACCGTTTTTAAAAGCGAGGAGAAAACATTTTCCATTAACTGTTGTCAACAATGATTTTGGCGATTGGAAGAAGCTAACCAGATTAAGCTATTACAAATTAGCATAACATCAATATATTGCTATGTTTGGCCAACGACATGTTTGTACACAGGCACGTGCACACATAGACATCAAAGGGGGCTTGAGCACCTGCCCTTTTTCTTCCTCAAGAGAAAGTGCGCTTTTTTCTTGGGGAGTTTTTTTTTAAAAATTTTTTATAAATGAATATATGTATATATGTGTGCGTGTGTGTGTGTTTCTGTTTGCACATAGCTTTCCCTGTCAAACAAATAAAAAATCTAAATATCAGGTCAGGTTAACTGTCAAGTTCCGATGCCTTTCTCCGCATCTCTGCAGCACAGCAGTGTAGACATTTAAAGTATCTTTTCATTTTTTTTTATATAATTTCAAATATCAGTATTCAATGTTTTATGTTTAAAATATCAAAACAGTATTAATGCATTTGTAACTGCAGGTTAAATACATTCATGTCCTGCATTAAACAGTGTGTAAATGCATCTAAATGCCACTTCTAATGCAGCTTCTGTGTATTCTCTGCATTGCAAAGATTAAGTTTGTCAATACTGATTTAATTTGCTTGGTAACAGCCCATATTACTTATTATTCTAATTGACTGATTCAATTTAAGAATTTGACTGAAAAGATGATGCACACTTCTTTAAAAAAAATGGCTTAAAGAAATGTAAAAATGCCCATTAAAAGGTAAAAATCAATTTAAACTTATTAAAAAATATTAATTTCTATCACTGCTGTGAACTGACCACCACACAGAATATGCAGAATATCAAAAACTTTAGAAGTCAGCTGTCCACGGTAGTCCTTAAGATACCAGCACTATAACACACTCAGCAAAATATCATCTAATTATCCTTATCATAATTTAAATCCCAGAAAATATTGAGATATTTTGTCAATATTGCACACCCCTAATATATTGAACGTTTTGTTTAGAAAAAATTTGAAATAAATATGAGAAGTGCCTTTTTTTTACACTTGAGCCCCTCCCTGCCCCTCAAAATTTCTGTGCACGTCCCTGTTTGTACAGTAAACAATTTGGTATTCCCACTTGATATCCAATGTTAAACCAGATGGCCTAAACCATTACTGCTGTGCTGCTGAACTTCATTGGCTGTCAACAGCAGCACGCGTCCCTCTGGCTCTATGACGCCGTCAAGCAAGCCGTGCTCGCGAGCTGCCGAGCTGTAAACCCGCTGTCAAACAGATCCCCACATATCCGAACAGCTGCAGCTCCCTGTCACATAAGATGTGCTGGAGACTCAAAACCGAAACGTTATACGGGAGATCATTCCGCCCGGCTGTATGAGAGCAGAACCGCCGCCAAACGCGTAGACGATTTGTGCCTGTTTCTGCGCGCGCTGCGCACGTGGAAATGTTGCGATGGCATGCACGAGGAGAACCAAAAGTTTGGTGTCCACGTGCGTGATTTTAAGCGGCATGACCAATATTTTGTGTCTGCTCTACGTCGGATGGATCACCAATTATGTGTCTAATAAAGGCAACATCAAAGTTGCAGGGAGGACGCACGAGAAAAAGTTTGATGACAACAGAGGAGAAACGCTTAGGATTATAGAGAGACTGGACAGGCTTGAGAGTGTTGTTAACCAGCACATCCAAGGTAACGATGTTTTGACATGACAGCATGATTTATATTAATTGCATGTTCTCTTTTTACAGTTGCTGTATATCACACTCCTACTTGCAGCAGATATGAAGATCAATACTGGTTTAAAGGGGCTTTGCACTTCAGATGCTGATGTTAATGAGCCTCTTTTTATTGCTCTGTTTCTATATGCATACATAGAGATGAATTGGAGACCAATCATAATGTTACAGCACCTCTATCTGTCTGGACTGTATTCAGCTCCCAACAGATTTCTGTATTCAGCGGGTGCAGTGTAAACTCGGGTTTATTGAAGCTAGAGAGGGGGCATCAATTTAGCACTTGGCAATGTCCTTGCATAAACATCAGTCCCGCGGCTGGTGCCATCATGTTGCTTTGCTGGACTCAAACAGGACAGCTGGGAGTGATGATAACCTGCAGGAGTTTGAACAGCTTCTGATCCTGGATGATTAATCATCATTAGTGTACTGTTGATGTCAATCTGATTCAGTAGTGTTAAAAATATGGCCTTGGAATGAAATAAGGGGGGTGCTGTCTTCAAAATAACCCCCATTTATGCCCTTACAGGCTTTGTGTGAGGAATTGTATTTCTGTAAAGGATTAATGCATGCGTTAATCGTGTTGAGAAGCATTTGGATGGATTTATGGGATATGTTGGCCTGTACCATAAGTACAGCTCCTGTGCTGAGCTCAAGGTCTTAAAGCTTGCTTCTTGCTCAGTGCAGTCATAGTAAAGCCATAAATGTCAATCAACATATACCCAGTACACCTACACGATGAGGCACTTAAGCGATCGAGTGTATCATGCTACATTATATACAGTTTCAAAAAAAGATACCACATAGTGATGCCTTCCCCACTTCTTAAAATATTTTATTTAAGGTGAAATGTGTTGTTTTTTTAAATTTTATTTTAATATACCATACAGAGAAAACCATAGCCATTTGTTGTTTGATTTTACCTAGCATGTGTAAACATTGTGGCTTTTTAATGCTGTTAAAACATTGTGCTATTTGTTTGAGATTTCTGAATGGTCTGACAACAGCAGCTTTGGCTCAGCCAATAGCATGAGTTTGGGGCGGGATTATCTGTTTGGCTAACCAATGGAAGAGGGAGGGAATAATCAGAGAAACCTGTTTGAAAACAGCTATTGTTTTTGCATTTCCGTTTGAAGACTCACCATTTTATTGTCCAACATAATATTTAAAAACAAGTATTGCATTTCTGAAGGAAAATTATGAGAAATTTGTTTTCAGACTTTTTTATTAACAGAAACCGAGAGTATTTATATATTATAGCCACAATTCATTTTGAGATTTCAGAAGTTTTAAGAACTGTCTGTTCTTCAATAAAAAGTACTTACTGAGGGGGAAAAATAAATTTCATTTAAGTTTAAATCTTTATTTAATGTGCTTTTTAGTATTTTATTTAGATTAGTACAATTATTTTAGACTATTTCACTGCTCTAGCTTCCCAAACGGGTTCGTGTGTTGAAGAAAAGCTAATAATTAATTATAATACAAAAATTTAAAATTAAAATACATAAATTATATTAAAATAAAAACAATCAAAATAAAACACTTGATTGAATATTTTATTAGTTTACTTGCATGTCATGTAACCATTAACCAAAATCAGAGAACCATGAGCATTTGCAATTATCAAAATATTACCTTAAATCTAAATATTTTAGGTCAAAGAGGTTCAGCTGACCAAAAACTTTGGAAATGCCTTTGGGATGTGAAATTACACCTTTAATATATGTATTCAAAACCCCAATTCACATATAAACTTCTCCTCTGTACTTTCAGAGCATAAGTCAAAGACATAAGTCTCAGTGAAAGAAATAATCAAGGCTCCTCAGATTTGCTTGCAGTCTCCTCCAGTTTTACGATAACTGAGTCAGTGGCTCCTGTCGGAGAGTCTCAATTCTTCAAAATCCATTAAAAGTGAAGAGTCCGGTTTTCACGCACATCTGAACTGTCTGATTGCATTGTCATTGGCAGAGACTGAGACTGACACTGGACCTCCAGTTTTGCATTGACACGAGCAACAGTGTTAAAGAGAGAAAGAAATGAAGCTAGTTCTTTCCCTGTAACCCAGTTTTAATTAGCAAATGTGAACTTTGGTTAGTGGAAGGTCACTGTAGAAATGCCATGTTTATTGTGCTTTGCTTGTGATGTCCAGGGATACGAGTTCCGGTGTTGCGCCATTTCAAATGTGGAGTGTAAGATGCTGGAGAGTTAGGGAGAAAGCAAGGAAGACAAGTCTACATTTTTGTAGTATATATGTAAGTAAATAAAATTAGGTTTGATGTTAAGTTAGCAGAGCTTTCCTTCTTTAAAGGGATAGTTCACCCCAAATTAAAATTTTGCCATCTCACCCTCATGTCGTTTCAGAACCAGTTATTTTCTTCCACAGAACAAAAAAAGAATGTCCAGGCTTTTCTTCCCTATAATGAAATGTATACAATTGAAATGGCTTATTGAACAAGAACAAATGTACTTGGTCTTGATTTTGTCCATTAGGAATTGTTTGGAATATGAATTTGAAACAAATAATGATGGGCACAGATAAATCATTAATAATAAACTTTGCTATATTCTATAAATAAGAATTGACCCTTCGCAAAGACCCACCCCCCTTAGTTACTGTTGCTATGTCCGACAAGTCATGGTGCTCTCACGCCACACATCATGTTCTCACACAGTGAAAATTACTTCGCTTAGCAAAGTGGAAACTGACAATGTGCCGACAGACAAGACAGAGCAGGTTACTTTTGGTATAAAAAAAAGTCTCAGCTTTCAAAATTTGTCATTTTTTTAAGACATTTAAACAATAAATAGCCTACCATTGTGTGGTTCTTTAATGTGTCATGACAGATCGCTGTAGCGCCTCAGTTCAAGCGGTATATAAACCATGCGGTCAATAAACATGAATGAACATTAGAAGTTATCTTGTTTCATCCGCGGAAAGATGTCAATACATGCCATTTTTCAAGTTTAAAGGGATAGTTCACCCAAAAATTAAAATTGGATGCCTACATCTTGGATGCCCTGGGGGTAAGCAGATAAACATCAAATTTTCATTTTTGGGTGAATTATCCCTTTAAGTCCACCAATGTTAATCTATTCTCCTGTCTGGTTTGTTTGTCAGACCAAATGGTAGATTCGGTGTTATAACTGGTCAGATCGCCTGTCAATCAAACTCCTGGCGAAGGGTCAATTGTCAGTTGATTTAATGGTATCATTTTAAAAAGTACTCTGGAGGCAGTACAACCCGATATTTGAGGTTTTGACATTGCATTCCTGCGGCATCCAGCACTTTGCACTGCAGGCCAGATGGTGGAAATGTGCTCTAATTCTTCTGCATTTCAGTGGCAGTTGACAGTGTAAAAGGTGGCTGCTGTGCTGCCATTGTATTAGAATCACCAACATGGACTTTAATTAAATTGTCTTTTGTAAGAGTAAATAGTGAAAAGTTTCATTTTTGAGGAACTTTATTTTAATTTTACATTTTAGAGATTGCACATGCACATTGGCTCGACCAATCTGAAATAAACACTTTTTTAATGCTATTTAAGCATTTATGGCAAGGTTCATTTTACATGGTATTCAAATGTGAGTGTCCTGTTTTTGAGATCTCAGTATTTCCCCATTCAAATAGATAGGAGTTGGTCATGCTTAAAAAAGCTGCCCTGAGGCCTTTCAAATATGGCTGCCAAATTAACTGACTTGCCTTGAAAGGGCTTTTGCTATGGCATTATGAAAACATTGTTCTGTTTGTTTGAACACCCCAAACAGCCTGACAACAGCAACATTGACTCAACCAATAGCATGAGTTTGGGGCAGGGGCTATTTGTGATGATGACCAGTAGCATGCCAGAAGATGATGCAAGTGACTAGGCATGGGCCAATTACCGGTGTCAAGGTATACCGCGATTTGAAAATTTCACAGTTTCAAAACCACTAATATTTTCCGTTATATGATTCCTGCGGTATGCGCTGTTTTTCACGTCCCTTCAAAGACTGAAAGTGTAGGAATCCCTCACGACCCCTCCCCCTCCTGTTGGTGCAGCAGTCAGTCACGTGTGTGCACGAAGGCCGAAGGAGCTGCCCCTGGAATCTATGAGATCGGCAACCGGCCCTTTTTTTGTCTTATTGCAGCTTGTCTCTGTTCTGGACTTGCACAAAATGCGTTGCAATGCAATCATTTTTCAAAATGTAATTTATGTGAAAATATGAAGTCTGTAAACGCCCATTAATAGAGGCCAGAGATGCTGAAGATGGTTGCAAAGAGAAAAATACTGTAGCAGGCAGATGCAGCTTGTCTCTGTTCTGGACTTGCACAAAATGCGTTACAAAGCAATAATTTTCCAAAATGTAATTTATGTGAAAATATGAAGTCAAACGCCCGTTAACACAGGCCAGAGACGCTGAAGACGGACGCAAAGAGAAAAATCACTCACTGTTCATGATGCAGGAACTATTGGAAGAAAATCCTCAATAATGATTTGGGTATTTATATGAATGTTTCTGAGGGGAACTGACTGTCTTCAGAAAAGTTTAGATGGTATCTTCTTTTCATCTCGTCTCTGTATAATTGACATTAAAGCAGTGTTTCAGCGCAGTGCGGCTTTGTTTACAGCGGTAACCAAGGAAACGCTGTATGTGCTGTACCATAAGCGCCTCCTGCTGTCAGAGAGTGAATCTGTGTCTCATTCAGAGCTTCTGCTGTTTGTTTCGTTCAGGCATGTAGTATAATTTCACATTATTAAATCAAATTATGTATATGAAATTATATAAATAAATGATATAAATGATATCTATATTATATAACTAAAATTAAATAACTGTAATTACAGATTTAGGTTACATAAAGATGTCAGTCTTTATTTTTCTTCTTTTTTTCTTTTTCACATCAAAAGCTGCAAGACAGCCCACAATTCAGCAAACATTTCAGAAACAAATCAAAGAAGAAGAAAAAACAAGTACTGCTGTTCCAAATATTCTGTATGTCGCTCAAAAATAGCGATATTGATAGCTGATATTGTGTTCAGTGGAAATTTTTGTTTTGTTTTGTTTTTTTACCCAGACATTTAAAAATAACATTTTAGAGCTGTAACAACAATACCGTGAAACCGTGATATTTTTTGCTTAAGGTTATCATACCGTCAAAATCTCATACCGGCCCATGCCTACAAGTGACGCATTTACATTTTTTAAAAGTGTAGTACAGATCAATTTGACACATTTTTACCACATTAAAATCCATTACACATTGTGTGTGCTTAAAATATGAAAAAAAGTGCAGAATTTACATCTGGACCTGCTTATACATGCTTCCCTCTTTGAAGCCTTCGAAAGCATGGCCCCTTACTGGATTCAGTGTATAGAGAGTACAGTAGAGTCTTGTATTCACATGCTTATGGGTGATTGCTGTGCAAACAGCTGCTGAGTTTTCTGTACATCTAAAGAGAACAGCAGTGTACCGAGTGAGAATAACTCACCCGTTCTCTTCCCATTTTCACGCAGCTATGCACTGGAGATCAGCAGGGTGCCTGAGTGCTATAAAAATCCAGCCTTTGTACTATTATCTTTTCTTTTCCATGCCCTGTTCACAAGTTCATAAGTTCATGAGTCACACTTTCGAGCCGAGTGTTAACCTGCTAATTTATTTTGAACTGTCTGTCTCATTACGGTGCGCCTGCCTGACAATTAACGCTGGATGTTTTTGTGCGCACACCCCACAGGCATGTGTTGCTCTGTTGTACCACCTCTGTTAAATACCACCTAAGATTGCTATCGTTATCAAAGGTGTTTTTGTCCATGGTTCTCTCATTATAGGATAGGATGCACAAGGGCTCATTTTAACGCTACGCTTCACTTGCTGATGGGAAATGAAGGAGAAACGCCAGAGGGAAGGAGTGGAGCGGGAAGCGGATACTTGATAGCATGGAGGTCACAATGCACACTGGAAAGCTGCTTCTTCAGTCTGTGATTTTTCTCAAAATGTCTTGATTGGCTCTTTAAATGTGTTGTAGTTAATTAAAGGCGGGTAATTGCTTAGACACCCATCAGATTTTGCTAATTAAATGAGCTGTCTCTATGGTGGCAAGGCGCGCTCAGTCTAGACAGTGAAAATGAAGTAGTGCCAGCAATTTATTTATTGCAGTCTTGCTATGAAGAAACGTTTTTCTTTTTTTAATTATAAATTTCGATAAGGCTAAACTCCATACAGGAGAAACAGTAACTGAAATGTAAACCCACCCTACACAGTAAAAATAGATTTTTCAAAGTTGTAAATAAGATTATTGGAGTGCAATACAACATGCATACAACATTTTTATTCATATTCGCAGATCCGTGAAAATGTTGACATCTGCATGCAAAACTTTTCAAAAGGAAAAATTGTTTCATTTTTAGTACAAAGTTGTCGCACCCTCCATGATCTGATTGTGAAGAATTAATCCATTCCATTTGTCTAATTTAAAAAAAATGTTTTGATCTTGTACATTTTTTTATCAAAATAACACAATCTTCCAGTAAAACAGTGAATTGAACCAAGTCCCACCCGACATTTCTTTTTCCATAATCCATGGAATTTTCATTCAGATGTACAATATGTGAGAATACAGAAAAAAGCACTGTCGCTACTTCCATTGCATTGTGACTTTAACATTAAGCCAATAATTATTTTCATGTTATGGTGGATTACATTTTGCATTATTCATTCAGCAGACACTTTTATCCAATGTGTCAAGTCTGATATGATTATTATTAAAAAAATGAATTGTTTTAAATGCATACAAGTGAATTTAAGCATTACAACATTATATGTACAGTCTAGAAAAATAGATTTTGCAGAGATTCGCTAAAGGTTAATACATTAGTATTTTAAAGATGAACTTTAGAAGAGTGATAGAAGAGTGGTAAATGGTGTCAAATGTAATCTAAATTTAAAAAATAAAGAAAATAAACATGCACAATTAAATATCCAATACTAATCAATAAATTACAATAAATCACCTGTAAAAATATTTTATGGAGAAATAAATAGCTTTTTATTTCATTATTTTTTATCATTTTATTAGCTATCACTTAAAAGCTACAGTGAATGCAATATTTACAGTAATTTCCTCATGCAACATATTTGAAGCTGAAGCAGCTGTCGCTGTGTTTGATCAACAGGAAAATGGCTGTACACAAGAGGAGGCAATAACACAAGCTGAGTGTGCAAAATGCCCTTAAATTATGTTTGGGGTCAGGATTAGGGTTAATCTTAATGTGTGGGCGGAATTTGATATGATTTCAGTTGATTCAGAACAGTTTTTTGTAGCTCCTGTTTGCATGTGTCATCATGAGGTCAGCTCCTGATAAACACTTTCTTCTCCTCTATCATTGGGCTCCACTTAGGGTGCATCCGGCTGCACTGATTTTGTCAGCCCGTCTCACGGATGTCTGTCGTCCGGAGAGCAGCCTGTAATCAAGTTTGAGCTTCGGTAATCCTCAGAGAATTTGAAACGATTTCAGCTTTATTCCACCGTCCAGTCAGACACATTCAGAGGAAGGAGGTTGGGATGAATGACAGCGTGATTTGTCTTTTTTTTTTTTTGATTCTGCTGAAATCTGACAACAGATGGCGATACAAACATAGTGAGGTGACTTGTCTGATTCAGTCTGATGTTTTCTGTTTGATTCAGACTGATTCATTAGAAAGAATCGCCTTGAGTGATTCATTCACACATTAGATGGCACTTAGGTCTGTATGTTCATAGTTGTGTGCCTTTAGCCATAAACAGTTGTCTGGTTCTGCTCCTGAATATCGATGCAGGAAACACTCACTGAGCCAATGACCCAGGGTTAAAAACTCTCAATTGCCCTTGACTAACCGAGCAAGACCAAAATACTGTGTGCGGTTAAGATGTCCTTGCTTGAATGAGTGACATTCCTTGAATATTCCAGAGAACCTGTCGCATGTTAAGTCTTTTGAGGCTGCTTTGGCTATTGCTCGGTGGCAACAAATAAAATTAATTTACTCTAGCTAAATGATAAATATAGGAAAAGAGTCATATATACTGTTTAGTATTATTATGCAAAAATATTTGAAAACCAGTGCTGCGACTGGCCATTTGAATCAAGTATTCCAGAGTTTTTTTTTTTAGATATTACGACATTAACTTTAGCATTGTAGATAGCAAGAGTTTCTCCCAACAACCTTTTCTAATATAAGTATAAAACAATTTTACACTCAAAATGTTTCAGTATATTCTGTTCATATTCATTAACTTTTCATTAATATTCAGTTTAATTAACTTCAAAACAGCACCTTAAAATAGCTGTATAGCAATAGCAAGTTTTTTTTTTCACTAATAGATGAATACTACAAGATTTATTTTCTGTTGTATATATATATATATATATATATATATATATATGATAATAATTAATCTATAGTTAAATTAGATTTTAAAATAAATTAAAATTAAACAAATTAAATAATTACATTAAAATTCATCAAATTATATTCACTG
>NW_015558570.1:798882-800484 GCF_001515605.1 Sinocyclocheilus anshuiensis | reverse complement strand
TTATTATTATATTATATATTACATTATATTATATTGTTATATTATTTGAAACTGTATTATATATATATATATATATATATATATATTATATAAAATGACTGAATTGTTTAAACTCTAACATTATTTTGGTGTATGCTTTTAGATATTATGAAAGTACATAATAAAGAAAGCAAACATTTGCAATACTAGCAAATGAACCTTAACTAAAACAATGAAAGAGCCTTCAGGTTCTTCATAGAGCAGAAAACAAACTGTGGCGACTGTCTGTCATAGCTGGACATCTCACACACTGACCCGTGAGGATTTCATGGAGACCGGGCCGAGGCTCACCCGGCAGGCACACCTGAGGGACTGAATTCAAATGTCTCTCTGTGACTTTATTAACCTTTGCACTGGTTAGAGAGTGCGAGAGTATATTGCCCAAAGCAGGAGCTGCATCTTAAAACTAATCACATATGTGCCACACAGCGTCCTGACATTTGTGCTCAAGTTGTGTGCATCAGGACAATAATGCCTCCTGAACAGAAGCAGAAAACAGATCAGTGGAACTGTCTCTTGTTATCATGCTGCTAAAGCTGGAGAGCCATTGTGTTTGCAACAATGCTTGTATGACTGTCTTGATGCATTCGGAATAGTTGACGTGTCATGTCGTTTGCAAACACAAAAATAGATGTTTCCTCATGTCATGTTTGTATATGGAAATTTCACAGTTTCAGATGTGCCTCAGTCAGATTTTAGATGGGAATTATCTGCTGTATGAACTTAATTTGAACTCCACTATCAGACCACATCCTGCATTGAATTTTGGAGGACGTGTGACTTATTCAGTTGGTTTTTTGGTTTTTGTAGGTTAGTGGACAAATGTATGAATCTAAATATAAATTTTCCTGTATTAAATATGACTCTTGCTCAACAAATAGAGAAGTTCCTCCTTATTAGCTAGCAAGCTATTTTATAAAGTGGTGGGGACAAAATAAGCAACAATAAAAGTGGTGTAAATGAAAAGCATATGAGTTCTGGTCGGTTGTATGTGTAATATTTTGACTGGATCATTTATTATGACACTTTGTAAACATGGCTCCTAGGAATTATTTTTCTGTCACATTTTGCTCTATGATCTGGCATTTATGTAACATGTTTTTATTTAAATAAATAAGTAGCTCAACAGAATCACAGATGGTGGAGTTTTGACCTTTTTTAGTGTGTTTAATAGGGACCTGTGCTGGGCTGTCAGTTAAAGCTGACAGCTCACTCTGTGCATTAGGCCACCTGTTAATGAACTGACACGACAGGGAGGGAGAGCATGTAATTCATGTCTTATTTCAGTTACACTTAAAAAAGAAAATCAATTCGCTCCATGATTCCAAGTAATCATAGGACACAGTACTGGAGAAAAATTGTAGGTATTTCGTTTGAAAAATAAAATGAATTCTTGTGCCAGTATTGATATATGTGATATAAAATATTGATATATATTGATATAAATTATATATTAAATATATTATACATCACACACACACACACACACACACACACATATATATATATATATATATATATATATATATATATGTGTGTGTGTGTGTGTGTGTGTGTGTGATG
>NW_015558570.1:794134-798712 GCF_001515605.1 Sinocyclocheilus anshuiensis | reverse complement strand
TATATATTACTGTATATATATATATATATATATATATATGTATGACTTTTTTGATTCTGCATATTATGTAATTAATTAAAAATTTTAACTAATTTACAGGCCTAATAATTTTATGCCATTCTCATTAAACCTTTAGACTATTTTAGAAAAATAAAATATCACATTATTTTGTTTCTCTTTGTGTGGTTTATTTAAACATTTGTTGGCCTTTGAATGCACCATGTGTTTTCTGCTTCCTTATTTGCAAGGTCACTAAAGTGATTTCTAGAGAATCTTGACTGTGATTTAAGTGCCTTTTTGTTTGGCAGAAGTGGCAGGATGAGGCCGTAATTATGATCTTTTCTCCAGGATTGTGTTTTGCATGTAGAAATTACAGGCAATGAGCTGTAACATTTGATTTATGAGGCCAAAGTCATTCATTTAGCAAGAAAATCAACAAAAGTGCTGTTCTGTAGAGAAAATTAAACACACTCTTGCCTTTATGCAAAGCCTGTTAATGGTTCAGATGCAGATTTGAGATTTGGAGCCCACGCATAATATTGCATTATATCACCTGAGGGACATTCACTGCCATGTATCCTGCTGCTAATGGTGTTCTGACGATTAGCATGGCTGACCGGGGCCGCCCATGCACTCGTATGCACATAAACATTCAATGGCATGGAAGATCCTGCCGACTTCTAGGTCACCTGCTAATGCAATTACCAGCACAGCCCACAGCCGTCCAAGTGAACAAAAGGCCGTGCATTAACCAGCTCGATTTCAAAGCAACCGAAAGACCTCGGTTTTTTCGTGCATCTTTTTGTTGTCCTTTAGTTTTGTACAGTTTTAATACAAGTCTGTGAATGTTATCAGCGTGACAGGTAGTCTAACAAAATGCAGAAGAAAGAAAATGGCCTTTTGTTGCTTTTTGTAATACTGGTGTCAAGGACAGAGGACTGCTTAACAAGATGCATGATTGTTTAGTCTCCGACACAAAGTTTGTGATTCTGGGACAGGGATATGAATGCAATGAAATTAATTTTATAAACTTTTTTTTTTTTTACAAAGTTTTTACTGGTGGGCACCCATGCTGGAATATTTCTTCTTCATTTCACTTCATTTTATATTTTTTTAGAATCATGTTTATTTCAAGGTTTCAGTTGGATTAATATTAGTAGTAGTATTATTAGTGTTATTAATAAGTATTATTATGATTAATAATAATAATTATTATTATTATTAACTTTCTGATGACTTTTTGAGTTTAGTTTTTAGACTTTCAAACAATCCTAGTCTTATTTGCTTTGTGGAACTTCATTTAGTCTTACGTCATAGTTTTACAACCCTGACCATTTGAAAACTACAATTCTGCATAACATTCATTCCTTTTAGCACTCTGCTTTAATGAGAAAGTGATTGTGGAAATACTGAATTTTGTTTGAATAATTCACTGCTCAATGTCATGGATTAATAGCAAGACATATTGAAAATCGCCTAAAGAAACACTTATTTACTTTTTGCCAGTGAAAGAATAATTGCCTGTGTCAGGGTGTGGAATCCATTCAGAATAGCAGACTTCCCTACAGTGTCTTAAAGTGCTGTTATTAAGATTAATCACAAGCTCTGTGAATTGGTGAGGAAATGTTTTGATAGAGGACCATTTAGCTGTGTGGTGCATATCATGGCCTGCATTTACCAGCAGGCTCACCAAATTATTACCAACAAAAAGTTTTAAAGTAATTTCTGCTTCAAGAGAAATGGGCTGTATTCCATTTAAGTGAAAAACCTCTGGGAAGAGAGAACATTTCATATACATACATTTACATAGTGTTAACCTAGCGGCAGTTTGCCTGTAGCTAACGTGCCAAACTAGCATGAAGTAAATGGCAGTATCGTCAGTGACTCAAATGACTCACACTGTTTCAGTTACCCAGAAGAACCGATAATTGTGAGACCTGCCTCCATTTCACACTCTGCAGGGTTGCACGAACTCCCAGCTGTGTGCTGTTTGGCAGCTTTCAGCTTGACTTTGAAAGGCCGTTAGCACACTCCAGTTAAAGAGACTAATGTACCTGATCCTATAAACTAGCGCTTGTCACAGACAGTGTTACATTTCTGCAGTAATATACTGTAATGCATGAACACGTTTTGGCCCTCCTGATGCTGTTTTTACATAATGGTTGTTACCTTATTATTTTGAAAATGATGACTAAAATTGGCTTGCAAGTTTGTGCTCTAAAGTTGGGCAGCAAATTTGTCCAAACCAGGCTCAATGGAAAAAGTGCCTGTTGTGACATTTCTGCAAAATGATCCGGGATGCACATAAGTGGTGCGCAGGTGCACATGCATGACCAAAATAAAAATATGTACTGGGTAAATAAGTTCAGACCGCTCATTTGCATGACATGGTTGACTGCTGTTTAATGCACAATCACTGTTTTAGATCAGATAACTGTAAAATTGTGTAAGATTTCCATTCAAACTAAAAACTAAATTTAGGCTATGCGCTGCCGGTTTTAGAGCAAATATGCAAAACTGTGACATTTCATTCACTGACGCGCTTCACTTGGCACAAGTTGGCAGAGTTAAAACCGGCAATGCATTCACTTGCCGGCAACCCACCAAAATAAAAGCTTCCTGAGTTTAGGTTTAATAATGTTGAAAATGTATATAAAAAAATAATAATAAAAAAGAAAATGTAAATGTGTACTATAAAATAATTGTATTTTTATTTAATAATACTCATTTTTATTTTAAATTATAATATAGTATTATCAAACTTAATTTATTATTATGTTTATTATAAAAAAAACTAAAATAAAAATTTAAGTGCAATAAGAATATTATTACTATAATTAATTATTTTATTTTTTATAGTTATATAAAATGGGTCACTATGTGTAGTGTGAGCACCAAACCAAATCTCCAGGTACTCATGAGAACCAGACTGAAAAACTTATGGTAACCCCTGAAAATTATATTGTTGCTTCTTGCAAGTTTCAAGACACTTTCAAAGTGAAATATCCAGTGAGTTCATCTGAAACAGGTGAATGTGGCAGATGAGCGGTGCTAAAAAGTTAAAGCTCTATTGTGTTTGAAAATAACACACCACCTACAATAAACCCTACCCCAAACCTAACCAATATTGTAAACAAATGCAAACATGAGATGAAAACGCATTTGCTGAAACAACCCTGCTGTTTTAGCTTGCTTCCACAAGTCTTTGAGCTCTTTTATCATGATTCATGTTTCATGGGACTCATAAGTTCAATGCTGTACCGGGTGAGCTACAGAGCAAGTTTACTATGTCAGAAAAGCTGTACATATGGAAAAAAGTGGTTTGGTAAAAGTGTTTTGAGGTCATAAAATAGTATTGCACAAGGAATCTATGCGAAAATAAGTCTTTATTGATTGATAATCTGCCCCAGTAATCATAGTTTGTGTGAAATTAAACAAAAGTTGTTGGTGTTTCACTGCCACTAATGTTCGGTTCAGCTGGAAACTGCAGTGATATATATATATATATATATATATATATATATTGTGAAATGCTGTAATTATGCATAGCCGATATATATATATATATATATATATATATATATACATATATACATATATAGGTATGTTTTTTAGAGTTTTCATGTTTTCAAATAAGCCTATGTTGATTTTTTTCATAAAAATTCTGTGAGAAACATACAGAAATGTAAGTCATTATTCACTAATATTCTTAACCACTGCTGCCACTGGATCATTGAGTCAGGTTAAGTTCAACTCAAGAACCAGATCAGTCTGATTGATATCTGAATGATTCATTTAGGCTGATTCATTGAGATGATCTGACTCCAAAGAATGATTCATTTATGATTCGTACATCAATTACCATGAACATGTCAAGAAGAGCTTGTTTGGTGTTCCACTGAAGTAAGTCAAACAGGTTTGAAATGACATGAGGGCAAGTAAACAATGACAGAATTTCTCATTTTAAGTCTCTGTATATTATCTGTGGTCTTGTTTTGTCAGACAATGACTGTAAATCATCACGGTCTGATAGAATGGGGCTGTTTGGATTGTGATGCCTTGCTCTGTTTTAGCTCTTTGTCACTGTGTAAGGCTTACTCTGCTGTACATGTATGATTCATATTCGTGTTTTTTTTTTTTCAGACATGTCTCTGTGAAGTCAGAAACCATTGCGTTATGGTTACATCAATAGCAACTTGGAGGCGTCAAGCGCTTCTAACATCTGAAGCACTTCAAATTGGTGGAGATGTGATATTCATTGTAATTCAATTCAATTTCAATTCAAGTTTATCTGTATAGCGCTTTTCACGATACAAATCGTTGCAAAGCAACTTTACAGCAAATTACGTTTCTACAATATTTAGTAGTAGCTTATCAGTGGTGACTGTCAGTTAATGTACATATGGCAGAAATGTATGGAAAAATCAATTAAAGACAATCAAACAGACGATGAACACTATTAACAGCAATTGTTATATGATGCAATCAAACTTAAAGCAAAATTTGGTAGTTCTGTATGTTGTTTCAGGGTTGGCATCATCTGAGGTCCTCTGAGGGGTTGGCATCATCTCTTCTCAG
>NW_015558570.1:782637-793168 GCF_001515605.1 Sinocyclocheilus anshuiensis | reverse complement strand
GTATGTTGTTTCAGGGTTGGCATCATCTGAGGTCCTCTGAGGGGTTGGCATCATCTCTTCTCAGGTGTTCTGGGTACAGACTGAAGCTTGTGTTAATCCTAGTTACCATGGGATTTTAATCCCATGGCAAAAACAGATAAACAAATAGAGACATAATTAGCCATCTTACAGCCTGCCCTTGAAAACCTGTATAGTTTTGTAATCTATCTATGAGTATGTCATGACCTATAGTGTTGAACGCAGCACTAAGATAAAGTAAAACTAGCAATGAGATGCAGCCTTGGTCTGACGCAAGAAGCAAGTCATTTGTAATTTTAACAAGTGCAGTTTCTGGGCTATGGTGGGGCCTGAAACCTGACTGAAATTCTTCATAGAGATCATGTAACATGCCAATTGAAACTGACTTTGTTGCCGCGTAATGGTACGCGCCTCTCAAGTAGGGTACTACTTAGCATGCTCTCGGGTGTAATACATCCCACGGCAGATAATAAAAAATGAATTGATTATTTTGAGTTGCCAAGACATTCAGGACCTTTGACTGATCTATTAATTTATGTGTCGTGTAGCTTCAGTTGGCTATTTAATGTGCCTTAAAGAAGCAACAGGATCTGTCAACTTAGATGTCTCATCTGCTGTCATCTTGGCGCCGGCAGGACATTTTAACCTAGCAGATGCTTACATAACAGCTTTTAATGAGAAGAGCAGCCAAAATTGCATTCATCACCAGTGAGTGGTTCACTCAGCAGCTTGGTCATTTTCACTGTTGTGAATATAACACCTATGTGCTCTCAATCATTTTATGTGATCTGATTAGGCTTGATGTTTAGAGAGATAGACATTTGGATTCAATTAATTCAAGGAGCAGGATGTCGGTACATTTGTCGTCAATTATTTTCAGTGCCTCATTGGTGTCAATGTATGTTCATTTCAATCTTCTGTCCATTATATTTGTAGAAGACATTTACAGAAACGTTGGTCTTCCACATGCTTGCTTGTGCTGATGCAGATGGAATTTTGTGCTAAAATAATTTGACAAAGTTACAATACTACTAAAATACTTTGACAGGGTTTCCGACTATTTATTCAGCTACCAGTGTAGTCCGACTCTCGAACAAATGACTCTTATGAGCCTGTTCTTTTTATTGAATCAAAACATACAGCACAAACTGTGTAGTCTGACTCCTGAATGAATGACTCTGAGCTGGTTGTTTTAGTGAATCAGAAACATACAGCACAGTCTGATTCCTGAACGGATGACTCTTATGAGCTGGTTCTTTTTAGTGAATCAGAAACATACAGTGTAACTGATGTATTTCGACTTACGAATGAATGATTCTTATGACCTGGTTCTTTTTAGTGAATCAAAAACATACAGCACAAACTGTGTAGCCTGACTCCTGAACAAATGTTTCTTATGAGCCTGTTCTTTTTGGTGTATCAAAAAAATAGAGAGCAAACTGTATATTCTGAGTCCTGAATGAATGACTCTTATGAGCTGGTTCTTTTTAGTGAATCAGAAACAGTGTAGTTCGACTTCTGAATGAATGACTCTTGTGAGCTGGTTCTTTTTTAGTGAATCAAAAACATACTGTACAGCGTTTGTCTGACTCCCGAACGAATAACTCTTATGAGTCTATTCAGCCTTGGTCTGACGCAAGAAGCAAGTCATTTGTAATTTTAACAAGTGCAGTTTCTGGGCTATGGTGGGGCCTGAAACCTGACTGAAATTCTTCATAGAGATCATGTAACATGCCAATTGAAACTGACTTTGTTGCCGCGTAATGGTACGCGCCTCTCAAGTAGGGTACTACTTAGCATGCTCTCGGGTGTAATACATCCCACGGCAGATAATAAAAAATGAATTGATTATTTTGAGTTGCCAAGACATTCAGGACCTTTGACTGATCTATTAATTTATGTGTCGTGTAGCTTCAGTTGGCTATTTAATGTGCCTTAAAGAAGCAACAGGATCTGTCAACTTAGATGTCTCATCTGCTGTCATCTTGGCGCCGGCAGGACATTTTAACCTAGCAGATGCTTACATAACAGCTTTTAATGAGAAGAGCAGCCAAAATTGCATTCATCACCAGTGAGTGGTTCACTCAGCAGCTTGGTCATTTTCACTGTTGTGAATATAACACCTATGTGCTCTCAATCGTTTTATGTGATCTGATTAGGCTTGATGTTTAGAGAGATAGACATTTGGATTCAATTAATTCAAGGAGCAGGATGTCGGTACATTTGTCGTCAATTATTTTCAGTGCCTCATTGGTGTCAATGTATGTTCATTTCAATCTTCTGTCCATTATATTTGTAGAAGACATTTACAGAAACGTTGGTCTTCCACATGCTTGCTTGTGCTGATGCAGATGGAATTTTGTGCTAAAATAATTTGACAAAGTTACAATACTACTAAAATACTTTGACAGGGTTTCCGACTATTTATTCAGCTACCAGTGTAGTCCGACTCTCGAACAAATGACTCTTATGAGCCTGTTCTTTTTATTGAATCAAAACATACAGCACAAACTGTGTAGTCTGACTCCTGAATGAATGACTCTGAGCTGGTTGTTTTAGTGAATCAGAAACATACAGCACAGTCTGATTCCTGAACGGATGACTCTTATGAGCTGGTTCTTTTTAGTGAATCAGAAACATACAGTGTAACTGATGTATTTCGACTTACGAATGAATGATTCTTATGACCTGGTTCTTTTTAGTGAATCAAAAACATACAGCACAAACTGTGTAGCCTGACTCCTGAACAAATGTTTCTTATGAGCCTGTTCTTTTTGGTGTATCAAAAAAATAGAGAGCAAACTGTATATTCTGAGTCCTGAATGAATGACTCTTATGAGCTGGTTCTTTTTAGTGAATCAGAAACAGTGTAGTTCGACTTCTGAATGAATGACTCTTGTGAGCTGGTTCTTTTTTAGTGAATCAAAAACATACTGTACAGCGTTTGTCTGACTCCCGAACGAATAACTCTTATGAGTCTATTTTTTTTTTTTTTGTGAATGATATTGTGTTGAAGTTTTGTCAGTAGTATTTTATAGTAGTTATAGTAGTTTTTTTGTTTGTTTCATATTATTGAATATTCAGGCCAATTATTCTATTGCATTTATGCCACATTTTAATGAAAATGATTTCATTTAACAATGAAATTGCATTTTTTTTCTTCAAATGTTTGTTTCTTAAGTACTAAAAGAAACATTAATGGAATCATTATGGAAATGGAATCGTTAAATTCTCTACAATTCCCATCCCCACATGTATTCCTGTGCAATTGTTAGTGATTGAAACCCAATAAATGAATCCTAAACTTCAGAATGTCTTATTCTACATCCGTCTCCTCTGACTGAGGTACTCAACGGTGGCCCATTTCCTGCCTCTCTTGTGGTCAGACAGATGGCCGGCCTGAACGGCGGATCACGTTCTGCCTCACTCTTCTCAGGACCGGCTCTGACTTCAGGCTGAGCCAGGTCATCGAATCCAGCCTCACTTGCTCTCTGTGTCACCATCCCTGGAGGGCTGCAAAAAACTCTCAGAGAAATTGAATAAAATATATTTCATGACTTTGCCAGCAAGCTGTCCTTTTCCATAAGCTGCACAGAGTGTGATGGAGGGGAAGGCGAATGTGTGCAGATGGAGTGTTTAAACGGTCAGGACACGTACCTTCTGTTTCTCCATTCTGTAGCCTTGGGTTGCCCTGCCTCAGGTCACAATATTGTTTAATGACAGTGGCTGAGACAATAGCCCTGTAGCCTTCATACTTTCAAGGGATTCATGTCATATACTCAGAAAAAATAAATAAATAAAATGCTGTTTGGCTCTTATGGTCTGACATTAATGTTCTTGGAAGACAGATATGAATATTTTGGTTTGAAAGGCCAAACCTCCTTTTTCTCCTCTGTTTTTCTTCTTTTTGTCTCTCTCTAGTCCTCTTATGTTACTGTTCAAAAGTTTGAGAGTCTCTTCTGCTGCATTTGATCAAAATGTATGATAAAAACAATAATATTGTGAAATATTACAATTTTAAATATCTGTTTTTTATTTTAATATATTTTAGAATGTAATTTATTCCTGTGATGCAAAGCAGAATTTTCAGCGTCATTGAGCGTCCTCAGGGTCACATGATCCTTCAGAAATAATTCAATATGATGTGGTACTCAAGAAACATTTCTTATTTTAGTTTAATTACAATAAATAAAGTAATGACTGGA
The DNA here is from genome assembly GCF_001515605.1 of Sinocyclocheilus anshuiensis. Classification (NCBI taxonomy): domain Eukaryota; kingdom Metazoa; phylum Chordata; class Actinopteri; order Cypriniformes; family Cyprinidae; genus Sinocyclocheilus; species Sinocyclocheilus anshuiensis. Next base: position 788,945 of record NW_015558570.1, on the reverse strand, counting down.
TGATTTGTGTAAAATGACTCTCTACAGCAAGTTTCTACATTGCTTGGCAACCACAAACAGTTCAGCATTAGTTGAAACTATATTACGTGGTGGAAAATTTTTGTATTCATAGCCTTATAGTTCAGTGGGGAAAGGACTAGATATTTCAGCATAAGAAATCAACAATTGCATATGATTCACTGTTCACAGTAATTACAAACGAATTGGAAACATGAATTTAGCTGAGCACTCTCACTAACTTCTGAGGCATGTCTTTCATCCGAAATATGCGCTTAATATAATTGCCGTAAGGCCGGTCTGACCCATATCTGTGTATTTAGTCTACTTTGAAAACTATGTAATAAAACGAGAGAAGGTCAAATAACAAGATTTATGACATCCAGAAAATACAAAGTGGCATAAACATATTTGACAGCACAGAAATCTGCATATTATTGTATTCAATTTCTATTGAGTGTGTGGTTGTTTGTGTAAACACAAATTACATACTATAGATCAATGCAATAAAAAAAAAAGATTTTATTTCAGTTTTAGTCATTTTAATACTGCACTTCAAATTATTTTATTCAGTTAGTTGCCAAGGCAACATTACAATTTTTTTATTTTAATCAAGTATTTATGTTTTATTTTAATTTTGGCTTTATTTTAATTAATAAAAGATTATTTTTTCATGTTTTCAATCTTTTTTTTTTTTTAAATGAGTGTCATGAACATTTCCACCACAATGTAATTTCCACCACATCTGAAATTAAGTACTGGGGTGGAAATGACAGTGATAGAAATAACATTTTTAAGATACTTTAAAGAAAATAGCCAACTTTGTTATTTGCTATGGCTAATTTTATAGCTAGCATTTTATATGTTTGAAATACATTTTTTTTTTTTTGCACAAAATTTTCTTTCTTTATTTTCTCCACACAGTTGTCTCTATTGTCTAACTTTTAAAAAACTTTAGGGCCAGAATTGTTTATGCTGGTGAAAATGCCACAACTGAAATATTTTTTTAATTATTATGATTTATTTTTAAAAAATAAAAATGTCATATAAATCAATTTCACACAAGATATTGTTTTGGTTTAAAACTTGAGTTATTTCACTCCTAATGATAGATTTTCATAATTTATGGTTGAAAATCTGGGTCTGGGACAAGATTAAAACAATAAAATCTTTACATAAAAGACAAAAAGTAAATGATGAAGTAAATGAATAAAGTTTCCAAGACAGTTTTAATGTGACCAAGTTAAAATCAGTTGGTCTAAATAAAAAGCAAGCCCTGGGATATAAGAAACACCCATGTATTGTTTTTCCAGTGATTTGTCTGTTAAATATGTCTGAGGCTTCTTAATGAACTTAAAATGGAAAGTATGTCTTCAGGAAGCAGAGCTCTGTTTTCTGTCTGCGTTGTCTCATCGGTCTGAATAAATTTGACAGCAAAACATTAGGTCAGCTATGTTAACTCATTAGGGCCATGAGAGTGCTCTCATATTTTGGCTTTCAACTTCGTCTCGGGTCTGTGAGTCAGAGTCCTCTTCAGTCCTCTTCAGACAAACACACATGCACACAAACCGCATGTGACATGTACACTCACATGAACCAATATTTGTGGCAAAGAGCTGGGTGTCTCCAAAATGTCAGAACTGCATGATGTTTTTGCATTTGCAGGCTGTTTGCATGTGCTCTTCTGAACTCAATAGTTTGGGTTACATGCTGGGTGTCTTGTTTTACATTTGCTCCATAGAGCTGGCATTGACAGGCAGACGGCATGCCACAGGCGAGGTCAGAATTGCTAGCCGTGACACAACCCTCATGAGGCTTTCGCATTTTAAAAAGGGAAACAACTTTGTTTTGGATTGGATCCATCCTACTATGTTTGTCTCATAACATGAATCTTTTCTTTTTGCAGCGTTTTGAAGGTACACTATAGTTCTCCTATGTTGTTCCAAATCTGTGTGACTTTCTTTCTTCTGTGGAGTACTAAAGGAAAAATATTAAATAATGTATTCTCAAAGCTATCATATGACTTTGAAAGACACGGAATATGGTGCACAAGTCTTATGAACCACTGTTATGATACTTTAATGCTGCTTTTTTGTCATTTCGGAGCTTGACAGCCACAGTCCCCAATTTTTTTTGTTCATTATATGAAAAAGATTGGCCAGGGTATTCTTCACAAATTTCCACAGAAGAAAGAAAGCCATACAGGTTTTGGTGCTGAAGAGATATTAAGAATGAATTCTGTTAAATCCTTTTTAAATATTAAATCTGAAGCTTTGAGTGTTTCTTTATTTTGTTGATAACTTCAGTACTTAGAGCTTACAGGGATTTAAAAGTTATTTACTTAGAAGTGAGAACTCAGTCATGGCTGTAAGTATATACTTCAACTGAGAACAGGATTATATTAATTGATTTTGAACAACCTTGTGAAATGTGGTTGTACTTTTTGTGGAGTTGATTATAATTAGTTCTGTTTGGTGAGTAAAGGCCATTTTAGTTCTTTGGCAAGAAGAAATATTTTTATTGATCTTTTTTTTCATACTGCTTCAACTTAGTTTTAACAGATTTACAAAGTAGTTTGGAAATGGTTATTGCATTAAAAAACAATTGCAAGATAATTGTTTTTGTCACTGCAGGAGGTTGTAGTGCAAAGCTGTGAATGTCTTTTAAATGTTGCGGTTGTGCAGAATTTTTGTAATGTATTCTATAATTATTTTATGTACCTTATGTGGACTTATAATTGGGTCTATTTGGTGATTAAAACCCTTGCTGTTCTTTTTCTTTTTCTAAAGAATGAATATTTTTAGTAATCATTTGTTTCATATTGCTTTGCCTAATGCTTTTAAGACTTTTATCATATTTAGGAAGTAGTTTCAAAATGGTTATTGCATTAAAAAAATTACAAGATAATTATCACTGCAGGAGGATGTGGTGCAAATTTGTGAATGCCTTTTAAAAGTCGCTATTTTGTAGAATTATTCTTTATATATTAAATCATTATTTTATGTATTATATGTTATATATTTTTATGAATATTTTATTGATAGGTGCAAAGTGCATGATGATGAAAAATATGTATTTATTTGAAAAGATTTATGTAAATATAAAAGGTGCAAATTGCATGATGATGGGAAAATATCTATTTATTCATTCAAAAATAATGATAATAATGTTAAATGCAAGTAAAAGGGCTTTTTATTAGTTGGGTTTGGGCTATTATGATATAATGTACAATTATGGACAATAGTGATTGTGCATTGGAACCTATAAAGTTTTATTGTAAAAAATGATTATTATAAGCTTTATTTGACCAAGGACAAAAACCTGTCGGAGATTAAAAATCTCTTTTACAAGAGTGTCCGGGCCGACATATGCAGCCAAAAATAACACATACAGATATTATTTCGCTTCCTTTTTTATTCCACACATAATGGGAACAAAATGTCAGCAAGTGTGATGATTTAAAGTAAATTAAAATGAATTAAAGTTAATTAATGAAAATGAATGAAATTTAATTTGCGCATGTTCAGTCCCTAACTGTAGTTTGAAATGTTTAGCCTGTTGCTTAGCACTTCTGTATGCAATTTAATTATTATCAGTGTAAGTGCTGATTTCTACTCCTACCGAGAGGCACATTCATTTTCAGTCTGTCATTCTCTTCTGGAAAGCAGTAGGTACACACAGTAGGTGCTATAACAAACTTTAAATTATTCTTCTTTGTGTTCATATCATATGATGGGAAGATCCATCTTTCAACCTACTTACACTGATCTGTCAGTTTCTGCAGTTCTCTCCCCTCTTTTCTTATCTCGATACAAAACAACAGTGTCAGTGAAACAGCTTAGATTATCATCTGAAGCTGAAGTCATTTGGAGCACAACAACATAGAGGACACCTATTTAGAGTATCTATTTGCATGTAAGTGTGGTCATGTTGAGACTACCTGAATTACATGGTGAATTGAACTTCTAAACACAATAATGGAGGGTTTTTGTTATTCGTCTTGCTGTTTGATTTCTAGCCAGTAAAACATTGTGGCCTCTTTTCTCAATGGCTCAGTTTGAATGTATGGCTTCTCTGCTGAATAGAGGCTAAGCTCTGTTTAATGTGAATGTGATTTTCAAGCCTCATGACTAACCTTCAGTTTTGCTAATTCGAGCAACAGTTCCAAAATCCTAATTTGAGATTGCTGATGCAATTTGGAAATAATTGAAAAATCAAAGTAAGCTACAAATACAATTTTAAAGATTAGCATCAAGGATTGATTTTTTAAATTATTCAGTGATTTTGGATGTGCATTTGAAAGGCTGGTAGCCTAAAACAGACTTCTTTTTTTGTATGTTTACATGACGGCCCTTTAAAAGGCATTTATAGTTCATGAAAGCAGTGTCGGCTGATCTGAAGTTGGTTTCAGATTGTCAGTGTCTGCAGTGGCAAAGATGAATTATTCTCCGCAGGCCAACTCTTTGCAGTGGCTGTAATTAAATAACTTCTGCTGTTAATTAGCACTTTTTAATTGCGTGCATTGGCCTTTCATCATTCTTTGAGCATTGCCAGGGCACTTTCCCTCTGTTTTGCCTGAGTACTCAGCATTCATAGTTCTGCAACCTGTTATATTTTCTTAGTATTTGAATTTGATGGAGTGGAAGGTAGATATATGCTGCCTAGGCAGCTTGATGGAGAGTTTGAGCGAAAAAGATTAGCTATACTCAAGACCTTGATGGGATCGCTGACTTGATGAATGGCATTGCAAAGTACTATGGCGCTATACCATAATACTATAGTACTGAACAATACCATATTCATATTCTGCGGTACATACACAGTACACCCAGGTACTTTAAAATATGTGGTATGGCCATGGTACATGTCCCAAAAATATGGAATTGCCTTGATATGTGGTCAAAACCCCATAATGTTACTATATCAAATTGTTTTTGGTAAAACATTTTTCATTGTGTTGTACCTAGTGTAAGGTGAAAATTGTAAATATATTTTCATATTTATCATATTTATTATTATTACTATTATTTTTATTGTAATAGTAATTATAAATGTTTATTGTTATTATTAATACTATAATTGTATTGTTATTGAAAATTAATTGAAATATTTATATATAATAAAATTATCATTTTAATATGTATTGTTGTTGTTTATTTTTTAAATGGTTGTTATTATATTTTCATTATTGAATAATAATAATACTTTATAAATAATAATAGTGATAATTATTATTAATAATAAATTACATAGATGTTGATTAATAATAATAATACATTCAACAATAATAATTTAAATGTTTAGGAGTAATAATAATAACTATTACTGTTTTTATTATTGCTTCTAATATTTTTATTGTTATTTAACAACAACAATAGTAAAAATAATAATAATATAATTATTGTTGTTGTTGTTGTTAGATAACAATAACAATAATATTAGAAGCAGTAATAATAACAGTGATAAATATTATTAGTATTCATTATTGTTATTATTAAATTGTTTATAAATTATATTCAGTTCCTACATTATTTGTTTTCACTAATTCAGCATGAGTGAAAATGAGTTAATGTTAAAGACGTGATGACCATGCTTACCCAGAAGCCCTTGAGCCAACACTAACACTGCTAACACTGTTCTTTGCGTCTGAACTTTCAGAGAAACCACTGAAAGATGGGGATGACACAGCTGACCAGTCCCTCTCAGACTCTCTTTTTGCACACTGGGGTCATGACCTCGGCCCAGAGAGCCGCAAGGCGGCCCTGAAGAAGTTCCAGTACTACGGCTACAACGGCTACCTCAGCGACAGACTCTCTCTAGACAGAGCCATCCCAGACCTCAGGCCCGACGGGTGAAACAATCATTCACTACTCACCGCCTTCTTCTCTCTCCCTCCTGTTAGCATATGTGTACACAGCCTTTGTTCTTTTAGAAACATCGACTTTCCTTTATCATCATGGTCACAGAGAACTAAAGGAATCACTTAGAAGAAGATAAGATACAGAAATGTTCTCATAAATCATCAGTCTCACTCATCCTTTTTTTTGTTTTGTTATTATTAAATAGTTTCCTGGGCACAATTGTGTGTCAAAAAAAGCCTCAAACAATAAAACAATTTATCATTATATTTTATATATTTTATATCATGCAGCTGTGGGAGACAATGGAATGATAATTCAAGAATAAATTCAAATTTACCTTTACATTTTTTTGTTTAATATAACAATACAAACTGTACATTACAATAGTTATATATATATTAAATTATATATATATATATATATATACTGTATATATATATATATATATAT
>NW_015558570.1:769425-782615 GCF_001515605.1 Sinocyclocheilus anshuiensis | reverse complement strand
TATAAATATTTTAATAATTTATTTTTACTTTCTATGCAATACAAAGATCAACTGATAAATTTTGCTTATAACATATAATGTTTTTTTTTTAATATCACATCCATACGGATGTGGATTTATACGAGACAGAGCAATAATACATTTGGCACAGACATCATCTTTCAAAGTGTCAAACTGGAATGAAACACCTCCAGTTATATAATTGTTTATATGTAAAATGTTTGTGTGAAATCAAAACAGTCATGTGTCAGTCTTGCACATTCATTTTTAATTAAATATATAACTCAAAACACATAAACACCTCCTTTCAGACTCTTCAAACTGAAATTAAATTCCAGTCACAAATGTTACCAAAGTGATTAAAGGCAAAACTCAAGAAAAGAAAAAGTTTGAGATATTTAATCTTGGAAAGACTTCTCTTCCAGGTGTGTTATCCTGTATTTATGTACGTGTTTTTTTTTGTTTGTTTTTTGTCTGCAGGTGCAGAAACATCTCGTACCCCTCCAATCTACCACAAGTCAGCATCATCTTCATCTTTGTGAATGAGGCGCTGTCGGTCATCCTGCGTTCCGTTCATTCAGTGATCCACTGGACGCCCTCCCACTTGCTCAAGGAGATTATACTCGTGGATGACAACAGCAACAACGGTGAGGGCTTGTTTTTGCCCCAGTGCTGCTTGTTTGATTTGCTGGGGGTAAACAGGGACTGTGGGGGATTGATTATTGTATGACAGATTATGATGAATAATGCATATGAATGTGGATTCATGTGGAAAGAATATTTGAGGTCTGTAACATGATAATACTAGGGGATTATGGGCAGCAGATGTACATGTATCCCGTATGCACAACTAAATGTTTTATGCTTTGGCATCAGAAGCTAGTCATTTCTCTTAAAAACATTATAGTCTAGAAGGAGTCAGATTAATCAAGCAAATTCTTTATCCAAAGAGAAATCTACTTCCATTTTGCATATCATCTGTTCTAAATATTATGTGAGATGTATCTAAAATCATAGCATCAGAAAGGTGCCCAGATGATGTAACGTACCTTGTGCATCCATATATGCTGCTGTATCTTAAATTTATATTTGTGCAAATACATCATACACTTTATATCAGTCCATGCATTCCCTGGCAATAAAGTAAAATTAATTAAAAAAAAAAAAATAAATGAAATAATAATTTTGGCATTAGTACATACAATATCACATACATTGCAGTATAAATGGGTTTGTTAACTTAAATTAGCTGCCTCATGTCCATAAGGAGTTGTTGAATATAACTTGCACATTGGAGGTAATAGCAGTAGAAAAGGTAAAAAAATTATAAATAAAAAAACATTTTAAAGATATACTAAATTGTTGATAATGTTTTACATATAAATATAGTAATGATGTATAATAATAATAATAATAATTAATAATATGAAATATAATTAATATATAATATATAATTAATTAAATACAATAAAGCCAACCTTAAGGTAAAAATAATAAATAAAAAGTAAGGTTTTTAATATTTATATTTTGCAGATATTTTAATATGAATTCAGTTCAATTCAATTCAAGTTTATTTGTATAGCGCTTTTCACGATGCAAATCATTGCAATACATTATAGCAATTATTATATATTGCGATCAAACTTATAGCAAAATTTGGTAGTTTTGTATGTTGTCTGAGGGGTTGACATCATCTCAGGTCTTTTTTATTATATATATTATATATATTAAGATACACTGTTAATGTAAGAAAGGTAAAAGTAAATAAAACATGAATATACAAAAAAAAAATAATAGTTGTTAATAATATATAAAATTTTATTATATAATATTATCAAATATTTAAGATATACTGTCAGTCAATAATAAATAATGCTTGTTAATAATTATGATTTTACAGATATTGTTTTAATATGATTATATAATGTCAAATATATAAAATACACTATATAATAGAATATACAATATAATAGAAATAATAATTTAAAAATAAATATTTAAAATCTACAAATAATGTATAGTAATGTTTTGCTTAATATTAATACAAAAGAAGTAAGATACACTTTCAACTTAAACTAAAAACAATAAATAAATATTTTAAAGATTTGTAATTTAATCGATTCTTTCAGTTTTATTAAAAAAACACAAAAAAATAAGACAGATATGTAAATATCGTGTCATTATTTTTCACACACTGTATAAATAGATCTGTATACACTGAAATATAATATATAACTGCCTTTATATTGTGTCCCTGCTAGGGGATAAAGAAATTTGTTGGTCCTTGACATCAAAATGTTTGAAAAGCCCTGTGTAGACTGTTGGCTTAAGAATGGCTATTTTCTGAAGATAATTGCTGGCTCTGTGCTGTAAAGTACACTACTGAGGTGGGTTCATCCCAGGCGGTTCAGAAAGCAAAAGCTTTTATTTACTCCCAGTCACCTCTAGAGTATTTGGTTTTTCCAGAATAATGACTTCACAGTGGTTATGCTACAGTGACCTTTTACTCGGCGTGTGTGGGATATGGTAAGGGGGCAGGGCGGTTAACGTGAGGTGCAGAGGTTTGGACATTTCTTTCTCCCACAGATTGATAGTGGCCCCACGTCACACCATCTGGTTGCTATGGTGAGACAGGATGATGGCTTTCTCCCTAATAAAAACAAACAGCACAGGAGACAGATGGGAGGGGAGTAATCACCAGCAGACAGCGGTAGAGACTCCAAATATCACAGACCGCTGGCAAATATTAGTATCTGATGTTCGCAGCATTCCAGTTCATGTTCGTAATTCCCTGAGAGGTCGAAGGGGGAGACTATATAAACGAATTTTGATTAGAATGTAATAAAAGTCAGGTACATGTGTCAGTAGGGTCTCCCCGCTTCATTTCGAGCGAGTACTGAAACTTTCTCAGAGGCCACGAGAGTGATTTTAGTAAAAAGCAGGTATGAGGTATGAATTTTCAGATTGCATGAAGAGACTATTTTTCAACTATTTTCCCCTCTTTCCTTCACTTCACGCAAAGCTGAACTGTCGGAAAACCTGCAGAGGTTTGTGGACGAGACCAACCAGCAGCGTCCCGACTTCATTAAAGTGGTTCGGCATGATAGGCAGGAGGGTTTGATTCGCTCTCGGGTCAGCGGCTGGAGAGCTGCGACCGCTCCTGTCGTGGCTCTGTTTGATGCCCATGTGGAGTTCAGCGTTGGATGGTCAGTGACACTTGATTTTTAAAATCATTTTGCTGCCAGTACTGGACATAAAAATTATATAAAGTTTTTACTTATGTTGTGTAAAGTTCTGATGTTTTCAAAATATGATTTAGAGTTTATAATAAAATTCATATAATACGATTTATAAACAATTTACAATAAATGATTAAATTAAATACAATAAATGACAAAATATTATTTTATAATAAAAATCTTATATGCTAAAAAATAACCAAAAATGTTTTTTGTAAAATATCTGAATATTTTTTTAGATTACCATTTTTAATTAATACAATGGTGTATCTTTAATTTAATTGGAATATTACTATGTGGAATATATAGATGCCAGTAATGGTTCCTGGTTTATTTCGATTAAGGCACAACTGTAAACTGACTCACGGTTCAGTCAGTTGTGAACTCAGAATGGGCTCTGATTCACTGATTGAGCCTAATTTAAACCTTTATCAGTGATTGAGAATGAAAACTGTCTTTGATCATGTCAGATGTCAGCTTGGTTTTATTTGCAATCTGTTGTGGTTCCAGGTAAAGAGTATTGACTTTGTCAGTAACGTCTCTTTTGTGACATGCTTATTGGTGGTTAATTTGGGCAAGGTAGGGGGAGCGTTAAATTGTTTTGTACAAATAATAGGCCTGTTCAAATAATAGGTAATATCAGGCAACATTATTCATTATTCATATAATAATAAAATAATTTTTTTCTGAGTATATATCATGAAATACTTTTTTCCACTTCATGTTTTATTATTATTATTATTATTATTATTATTATAAAAATAATAAAAAATTATAATATTTTCAGGAGATACATCAAGGTTTGCAGCCTCTGGTTACAGATAGACCTGTGTGTGTGTGTGTGTGTGTGTGTGTGTGTGTGTGTGTGTGTGTGTGTGTCAATGCACACAATTAAAGTAGATATCTCTGTGGCTCGCTAATGATAACCTGCCAAACATACATCTCACTCCAAACTGGCAGGGTCCTAACCTCTCACTATTACACATGTACGGAGCCCTATCGAGACCTCTGCCGACTCCCATCAGACCAAGCAGGCCTGTAATTAGCCTCCTCAGCCAGAATCCAAGGCCAGAATGGAGCTCGCCACAGCAGACACAGCCACTTGCTCTCACTGTGATTTGGCCTAGCAAAGTTGCAATCACTCCACGCAGGGTGCACCTTGACAATATCCAGCAGATCAAACCCCCCATTACACGCATAGATTTTTTTTCTGGGTTTCATCACTAAGAGCCTCAATGAGGAGAGAGGAAATGAAAATGTCTCAGGAAGTGGCAGGCACCATGTGTGCGGTGGGATTTGGTACTGCGTGGAGATAATGGGCCTCAACATCTGTTCATACAGCTGTGCCTCTACAGTCTAATTCCACACTCTCATCTTCTGAGCTCCTTTGTGCCCCCGAATCTCCAAACGCAACATCGCACAAATGTTGCAATCCTGCAGACATTGCCAAAAAAGGAGGATCTTTCTGCAGCAGGTTTTTGAAGGTCTGTAGTTCAGGCATGATGAAGATAAATTTTCTTTGTCATTTGGTTGCGATTTTAGTTAACAGATGCTATATGCAAAAATAAATAAATGATAAATCAATATTTGTTTTCTTGGTTTGCAGTGAAAATACCTAAAAACCAAAAACTATTATTAATTAATTATTTTATTTACATTTTAGCTTAAATAAAACAATAAATGCAAATGAATTTCTTAGATGTTCAGTCATGGATCATTGGGATTGTTGTCAACGATTATGCATATGAATCATTCTCCTGGCAAATAGGAACAACACACATCTGTCCACTTCCTGTTGAATCCTGTCCAACGAGTCATAGCGTTAAAAGCCTGCCAAACAAGCAGATCAGAATGAATACGATCCCCCCCACTTTCCCATTCATACAAATAATCAGATACAAAATACACAACCAGGGTCTCTTGATAAACCAACTTTTAGTTTGATGCAAACTGGATGCTTTTAAATATACAGTTCAGTTGCACTGAAATGACCCTGACATATGCCTCAGCCAGATGTTGCACTTCATATTTCACCAAACCAGGCCTGAACGAAAGGTTTGGGTGTGAGAATTAAGTGCAGCACGCTGGCATGTGGCCTATATAATCCCGTGTGTAGATTTACTACAGAGATACTCTCGGTTTAAAAGCTCTGCAGGAGTGCAGTGGGTTGGGAAAAACCAAGAAAATCAAACCCACACACAGAAATAAGCTGCCATTTTTCATTTTGAGCAGCATAACGTGTGCTAATTGAGGGTAAATCAATAAATAAACAGCAGCTTTTTGTGATTTTTTTCTCTCCCATCTTTACTGACACACCAGGTGGTGACTACGCTGTTAAATTGCTCAATGTCAGCCGCGTGTCAGGCAAATATGTTGAATTCTAGCAAGTTAAATGGCCTGTTAGAGCTTTCAAATAGGTCCTTTCGAAATTCTCCTTACCATGTGGTGAAAGGCACCAATATTGTTTTGTAAATGAAGAGCCAATTTAGGAGTTTAGTTTGAACAAAGAGCTCCGCTGTGTGAAAATTAGAAACCTTTAGTTGATAATTATAGAAAATGAACGTCCTTGATTTGAAGTGTATTGTTTAGCTTATTAAACAATAAATGCAAATGAATTTCTTAGATGTTTAGGTTCTGCAAAAAAAAAAGAAAAAAAAAAAGCAAAACAAAAGCACTGATAGTTTTGTTGTTTTTTGTTTGTTTATTTAGTTAGTTAGTTAGTTAGCATTGTAGATCATTCTCTTTGAGTTGCATTTTTAGACCACTGCAAAAAATAATTTTTAATCAGTATTTTGTCTTGTTTACAGTGGAAATACCTAAAACAAGATCAAATGAATTAAAAAGCATCTTGCATCTGATTTTTAAGACTTGTTTTCAGAGATTATATTTATTATTCATTTTGAAAATGTTTTTATCCAAAGTAACTTACTTGCTTTTTGCTTTTATAACAAAGTTTTTTTTTTTGCTTAAATCAGGAAGAAATAATTTGCCAGTAGTGTAAGACAAACTTAATGTAAGATATTGTTTGTGTTAATTAGCATTTTTGTTTTGAAAGTAAAACTTATTTTAAATACTATACATTATTATGCTATAATAATGTAATATAATAATAATAATAATAATAATAATATAGTAACGATTAAGATGTTGCATTTTTGTAATTCAATAACCTTCTTATGTTGAATTCTAGCAAGTTAAATGGCCTGTTAGAGCTTTCAAACAGGTCCTTTCGAAATTCTCCTTACCATGTGGTGAAAGGCACCAATATTGTTTTGTAAATGAAGAGCCAATTTAGGAGTTTAGTTTGAACATCAATAACCTTCTTTCTATACTGCAGTTATGTTTTGAAGATATTTTGATGGACAGTTTTCTAAAATTACACCTTGTCAGTCAAACTCACGCTGGAGGCACTGAAGCAAAAGAAAATGTCCTGTTTTGCTGACCCTCATTGACATGGTGTTAAGGGGAGCTATTTTCACTTTGAAAGAGGGTACATGCTCAATAAAAGGTCAACGCATCTGTTCTCTTCTATTCTTAGCTCTCGATAAAGGGCTCTGTTTATCAGTGATTGAGAATGAAAACTGTCTTTGATCATGTCAGATGTCAGCTTGGTTTTATTTGCAATCTGTTGTGGTTCCAGGTAAAGAGTATTGACTTTGTCAGTAACGTGTAAATGAAGAGCCAATTTAGGAGTTTAGTTTGAACAAAGAGCTCCGCTGTGTGAAAATTAGAAACCTTTAGTTGATAATTATAGAAAATGAACGTCCTTGATTTGAAGTGTATTGTTTAGCTTATTTGTTTCAACAAAGCCTTTTTATTTCAATAAGGTACAGTACTTTTTGTTCCTTATGGAGTGTTGTTTTTTTCTCAGTAATTTGGTTTATTCTGCTATATGACTCACATACTCCCTAATGACTCACAAGAACTGTTTTTGTGGACTGCCTAATGCAATGGATGCTAAAGGGCATTTTCGAGAGCTAATTTTTCTTCATCCTTGTCAAAATTCAAAACACGAGACATTCATGTGTGTGTAATCAGGTATGGCTGTGCGGTGGAAGCGTGGAGGTCATGCCCTGTTCCAGAATAGCTCATATTGAGCGCGCACACAAGCCCTACACAGAGGACCTGGCAAATCACGTCCGCAGGAACGCTCTGAGAGTGGCCGAGGTGTGGATGGACGAGTTCAAGAGCCACGTTTATATGGCCTGGAACGTTCCACAACAGGTACTACACCTCTCACTTGCACTTTATATGAGTAGTTGAAGCTCTAAAATCTGAATGGATTGAAATCTAGGATTCAGAATCTTACTTACAGCAGGAAATAAATAGTAGCTGATGATCGTTTTTAATTGTGATTTGTGATTGTGAATTAAAAGAAAATAAATCTTACACAATTTTACATAAAATCGACAAGAAATATTTAAAAATCGGAACATTTCTAAATCAACAAATAAACAAACTTGTGACTATATATATATATATATATATATATATATATTAGTCTTAAGAATGAAACAAGAATCTTTTGTATACATTATAAATTAAATATTTTTTAAATATTAAATGTGAGGTTTAAATTAAAACACAATTTTACATAAAATCGACAAGAAATATTTAAAAATCGGAACATTTCTAAATCAACAAATAAACAAACTTGTGACACTGACTATGTGGACTCCTCACAAACTTTCATTCAAATTTTTATTCAAATTATCTTATTCATATACTATTTTCACTGAAAGTGCTGATAATTTGTAATTTAAAAAATTGTAATATACACTACCATTCAAAAGTTTGGGGCCTGTAAGATGTTTTAATGTTTTTGAAAAAAAAGTCTCTTATGTTTACTAAAGGCTACAGTTATTTGAAAATATACAGTAATAAAAAGTAATATTGTGAAATATTATTATAATTTAGGTTTAAATTAAAACAATAAAGTAGTAAATTTGATTTCTTAGATGTTTAGATAAAAAAAATTTAAAAGCCAAACAAAATCAATGATAAACTGATTTTTTCATTGTAGATCACTCCCGGTGGTGTTTTTTGGAAAGCGACCAAGTCTTAAATGTCTCCCAGACAATATAAGGCTGGTTTGATTCTCATTTCATGCTTGTGAAATTTGCTTCTTTGCGACAGATTACAGATTGAATATCTCTGTCTGCAGCAGGTATTGTATGCAAATGTGAGAAATGATTTTTTAATGCTTCGGGAGAACAGACGGCTCAGTCATGGATCATTGGGATTGCTGTCAACGATTATACAGTTCAGTTGCACTGAAATGACCCTGACATATGCCTCAGCCAGATGTTGCACTTCATATTTCACCAAACCAGGCCTGAACGAAAGGTTTGGGTGTGAGAATTAAGTGCAGCACGCTGGCATGTGGCCTATATAATCCCGTGTGTAGATTTACTACAGAGATACTCTCGGTTTAAAAGCTCTGCAGGAGTGCAGTGGGTTGGGAAAAACCAAGAAAATCAAACCCACACACAGAAATAAGCTGCCATTTTTCATTTTGAGCAGCATAACGTGTGCTAATTGAGGGTAAATCAATAAATAAACAGCAGCTTTTTGTGATTTTTTTCTCTCCCATCTTTACTGACACACCAGGTGGTGACTACGCTGTTAAATTGCTCAATGTCAGCCGCGTGTCAGGCAAATATGTTGAATTCTAGCAAGTTAAATGGCCTGTTAGAGCTTTCAAACAGGTCCTTTCGAAATTCTCCTTACCATGTGGTGAAAGGCACCAATATTGTTTTGTAAATGAAGAGCCAATTTAGGAGTTTAGTTTGAACAAAGAGCTCCGCTGTGTGAAAATTAGAAACCTTTAGTTGATAATTATAGAAAATGAACGTCCTTGATTTGAAGTGTATTGTTTAGCTTATTTGTTTCAACAAAGCCTTTTTATTTCAATAAGGTACAGTACTTTTTGTTCCTTATGGAGTGTTGTTTTTTTCTCAGTAATTTGGTTTATTCTGCTATATGACTCACATACTCCCTAATGACTCACAAGAACTGTTTTTGTGGACTGCCTAATGCAATGGATGCTAAAGGGCATTTTCGAGAGCTAATTTTTCTTCATCCTTGTCAAAATTCAAAACACGAGACATTCATGTGTGTGTAATCAGGTATGGCTGTGCGGTGGAAGCGTGGAGGTCATGCCCTGTTCCAGAATAGCTCATATTGAGCGCGCACACAAGCCCTACACAGAGGACCTGGCAAATCACGTCCGCAGGAACGCTCTGAGAGTGGCCGAGGTGTGGATGGACGAGTTCAAGAGCCACGTTTATATGGCCTGGAACGTTCCACAACAGGTACTACACCTCTCACTTGCACTTTATATGAGTAGTTGAAGCTCTAAAATCTGAATGGATTGAAATCTAGGATTCAGAATCTTACTTACAGCAGGAAATAAATAGTAGCTGATGATCGTTTTTAATTGTGATTTGTGATTGTGAATTAAAAGAAAATAAATCTTACACAATTTTACATAAAATCGACAAGAAATATTTAAAAATCGGAACATTTCTAAATCAACAAATAAACAAACTTGTGACACTGACTATGTGGACTCCTCACAAACTTTCATTCAAATTTTTATTCAAATTATCTTATTCATATACTATTTTCACTGAAAGTGCTGATAATTTGTAATTTAAAAAATTGTAATATACACTACCATTCAAAAGTTTGGGGCCTGTAAGATGTTTTAATGTTTTTGAAAAAAAAGTCTCTTATGTTTACTAAAGGCTACAGTTATTTGAAAATATACAGTAATAAAAAGTAATATTGTGAAATATTATTATAATTTAAAAGTGTCACATGATCCTTCAGAAATCATTCTAATATGCTGATTTGCTGCTCAAGAAACATTTCTTATTATTATCAATGTTGAAAACAGTTGTGCTGCTACATTTTTTAGATATTGTTTTACAGGATTCTTGGATAACTTAAAAGTTAGAAAGAACAGCATTTATATGAAATAGCAAACTTTCATAACATTATAAATATCTTTACTGCCACTTTTGATCAATTTAATGAATCCCTGTTGAATAAAAGTATTAATTTCTTTCAAAAAGAAACGTTTTACTGTTTTATTGATCCCAAACTTTTGAATAGTAGTGTATAAATTAAATTAGAAATATGCAAAATAGAAGCATTTCCACTTGAGGTCTCAGAAACGTATTTGTATATCAGTAGGCTAAGCTAAATTGCTTGGCAACCATAAGTTGCCTACAGTCAATTTAATTATCCTTTGCACATTAGAGTTTTATTGTATTTCGGCTGTCACTGTTTTAGAAAAGAAAAAAGCCACTGTAAACCAATCTCTACTGTGTTTTTTACCCATGGTTAAAGGGGATTTAAGCACTCGTTTTACCTAACAACACACACATTTAACCATGGCATGTTTTCTGTAACACACAGCCTTGAGTGGCTTTCAGTTCTATATTAGTACATGAATGTGATGGAAATTAAAGGATACATGCTGGTTTGTCATTTTAAGTGAAGATGTAATGGGCTGAGATGTAATGACCTTGACTTATTTAAGCTAGTCATTAGGGCTTTTTAATGAGCTCTCACTTTTGAGCTGTACATATTCTTCCCATGACGCCCTGAAATGCCACAGCATATAGCATCACTTCACTTGAAGCCACTGTAAGTGCCTGAACCAGGGGTGTAGCGTCTGGGTATGCAGGGTATGCACGTGCATATGGGCCTGGGTGGATTGGGGGCCCGCTATCACAGGCTTAAGCCCAAAGTATACTTCAGCCGTCCGAGTCCGTGCACCGTCCGCATTGCGTACAGTAATTTTCGTCATCAGGAGCATTCACGGACATCCGCACACCCCGTCCACGTACAGCCCAATTTCTGTGACCGCAAGGACAATGCGCGTACAACAGCGCATACGAGAGTGAATTGAGTGCTTGAAAACAAAAGTCCACTAGATAGTGTGCACGCGCCGAACGCATCCCATTTCGTGCTCATGGCAAAGGAAAGGCTCGTGCGCGCATCTGTGAGTGAGACAGAGCGAAACTTGCACAGTGATTTATACCCGGGCCTTAAATTTGTGCCGGAACAAGCCAGATCCAGCACCTCATTTAGGGCATGCCCAATCTCATACACCAAACCAATGAAAGATCTTTGTTATGAGCTCTGTTCATATGTTCAGGCAAAGGCCTATAATAACAATAATGTTGTCAGTTATTTGCTATATCCATGCTGAATGTACTTTTAAAAATTTGTTAAGAAGTTGAATAAATGCTGCTAAAAATGGTCCATGCCAGGATCTATTGGATTTGACCGGTATTCGTTTTTCTGTCATTTGTGAAGTGGGTTTCTGAAAATTATGCATGCAGTTTGGCTGTTGTAATAATGTAATACAGTATTTTAAATGGGTCGCATTTAAGCTTATACATAGGTTTTTCTGAAAAATTTGTCTATGTCTGCACATTTTGGGATATTGTACAAGAATAAAATCTCCAAAATGTAACTCGTACAGTCGCTTAGGTGGATACTTTTTTTCAACAAAATAAAATGTACATAAACTGTGATGGAAACATATTTACAAAATAAAAAATGTGCATTAAAAAAGTCTGTGAATGAATAATTCATTCATAACTGTAACAGGAATAATCTTAGGACTCAGCATCGCATCTGAAATGGTGTTCTGATCATTCTGAAATTCCAAAGCCAGAGTCGAGTCAGTTGGCAATTTTTTTTTTAAAATAGATCTACAATGCAAAGTCATAATGATGAAGGTGCGCATAGACTGTAGTGATCCTAGAACTGACACGCCGTTGTCATGAATTTTTTTTATAAAAATGTTAATATATTAATATCACAACAGAGGGGGCCTTTACATTTTTTTTGCATATGGGCCCGAGGCTGACTTGCTACGCCACTGGCCTGAACATGAAGGACTGAGATAAATGTACATTGACTCAATAAGAGCTTTTCTTCCACCGCATTCCTGAGCATCATGTTCTAGCAGTTTGATTCTGCACTCTATAAATGAATTCTTGTGTTCTCACGACTACATGTGCTTGTGGGTGTTTGTGTGTGCAGGACTCAGGGATCGATATTGGTGATATCAGAGAAAGAAAAGCTCTCAGAGAGAGACTCCGCTGCAAACCCTTCAGCTGGTTCCTGAAGAATATTTATTCTGAGATGAGAACCTACACAGAGACCATCGCTTATGGTGTAGTGAGTATCCACTTTTCATCAAATAACGGTCTTCGCTTTAAAGGGTTACTTCACCCAAAAATGAAAATTAGACTGTGTTTTACTCACCCTCAAAGCATCCTAGGTGTATATGACTTTCTTCTTTCAGATGAATCCAGTCGGAGTTATATTAAAGGGGTCATTATGTTTGAAATATGGATATTTTTCTTACAAAAACTCATGGATTCGCTACAGGTGGCCTTTATTCATCCCCCGGAGCCATCTGCGGCACATTTTATTATGAATGCACGAGCTTTATTTGACGACATGTGGACTGTTCAACTGCAACACCCTCTGAGTGCCATTAAACAGCTTGAAAGATCAAAGACAACTTTTAACATAACTCTGACTGGATTCGTCTGAAAGAAGAAAGTCATATACACCTAGGATGCTTCGAGGGTAAGTAAAACACAAGCTCATTTTCATTTTTGGGTGAACTAACCCTTTAAGGTCCATATACAAAACTGATGCCATTTGTGTCCCTCATGTACTGTACAAATATGTAAAAATAATTACCTAAAGAATACATAGTGCCAATTTTGAATGTCTTAATAGACATTTTTTCACATCAACAAAAAAAAAATGTATATATATTTTTTTAATTTTAGTGGAATTTTTACAATTTTAGAATATATTTATTGTATTTTTTAACTTCTGTATTAGCAAATATGTATGTGTGTGTGTATCTGTGTCTATATATATATATATATATATATATACACACACACA
>NW_015558570.1:761891-766314 GCF_001515605.1 Sinocyclocheilus anshuiensis | reverse complement strand
TGTGTCTGTGTCTATATATATATATATATATATATATACACACACACACACACACACACACACACATAGCTTTTAGTCTTTATTCTGTCTATATACTCATCCTATATACACTATACAGTATCTACTGTATATACACATATACTTTTATTGTCAAGGCTGCATTAAATAGATCAAAAGTTTATACATTTATAATGTTATGAAAGATTTGTATTTAAAATAAATGCTGTTCTTTTTAACTTTCTGTTCATCAAAGAATCCTTAAAAGAATGTATGATGGTTTCCACAAAAAAATATGAATTAGAACTATTGTTTTCAAAATTGATTTCAACATTGAAATTCAGAGAAATAAATTATATTTTATAATATATTAAAATCTAAAACAGTTATCTTGAATTGTAATAATATTTCAAAATATTACTTTTTAATGTATTTTTATTTTTATTACATTTCTGATCAAATAAATGCAGCCTAGGTGAGCATAGCTGTTGAACGTTAGTGTATGTTTTTAGATTTTAGTTGACAGAATGTGTTTATTTAAAAAAAAAGACTTGAAGTTGTTTCCCCAGATTATGCATCAGCTTTGTTACCCTCCTTTTTAAAGTAATGAGCTATTCCATAAATCAAAAAAAAACTTTCTCATCATCCTCCTTTCAGGAAGTGAGCTCTTCAAAGACAAGTCTCACTCATTTATTATCATTTTATCTTGTTTTGTTTCACTTATTAGGTCTTCAAATGTCAACACCGTTACCATAATTTTCTGTATTAATCAAATGTGCAAATCCTTAGATTTTAGTTGACAGAATGTGTTTATTTAAAAAAAAGACTTGAAGTTGTTTCCCCAGATTATGCATCAGCTTTGTTACCCTCCTTTTTAAAGTAATGAGCTATTCCATAAATCAAAAAAAAACTTTCTCATCATCCTCCTTTCAGGAAGTGAGCTCTTCAAAGACAAGTCTCACTCATTTATTATCCTTTTATCTTGTTTTGTTTCACTTATTAGGTCTTCAAATGTCAACACCGTTACCATCATTTTCTGTATTAATCAAATGTGCAAATCCATAAGTAGATATTTATCCGTTCTAAAGGCATAACAATATAATAACATAGTCAAATTTATTAAATTAGTTTGACATAGCTCAGTGCAGTTTATTAGCAGTTTATTAGACAAATCTGATAGATGACATTGTTTCTCATAATATTGAGTTATAGAAACAGTTTATACTAAATATAATTTTTCTTACTCGAGGCCTGCCGTTTCTTCATTTATCACGATGCAGGGCCAGCAGAGCGCTTTTCCTAATTGGCATTCTTTTGTGGAATAGGATAATTAACAGCTCCATTGTGAAGACAAAGGAAAGCTGAGCTCCAGGGCATTTTCACACACATTGGCTATTAGCAGACAGAGGAAGAAAGATGGTTTTTGAGTTCTTAATCCATCTTCTCCTCTGCGGTTTTGCAGTGTGAAATGGGTCTGATGTGCCAGTTCATATATTGCATCTTTGTTTGTGTGCGTGTGTGTGTGTGTGTGTGTGTGTGTGTGTGTGTGTGTGTATGTGTGTGTGTTTGCATGTAGCTGAGGAATAGCCTGAGGCCGGATCTGTGTGTGGATCAAGGTCCCGACTCTGACAACGTTCCCATCCTGTACATCTGCCACGGCCTGACGCCTCAGGTTAGTATCCAGTCCACTGCACCTTCTGGCTTTCATCCTTTTTCAGTCATCAGATCAGAGCATGTGTAATTAATTTATATGTAAGTGCTCATGTCTGACTCCATTATGTCTTCTGCTTCTCCTTCCATGTTTCTCACTATATCTGCATAGTACGTGACATTAAACATGTCTAAGAACTTATTTTTGGCCTAGAGATCAAGAACAGGAAATAACGGGTAGAAATGGGTAGAACAGGACCAGAAAACATTACGAGTTTATTTGAACCTGCATCACCTTTGTACACACGTGGCTAAGTGTTTTAGAGCATGTGTGTCATTATATCATTATTTATCAATTATTAAAAAAAAAATGTTTTAATATTTAAATATTAGATATTTTATATATTGCTAAAAAATACTGTATATTAAAATATTACACAAAATTATTTATTTTATCATAATATGAATTATTATTAAATATTTTATATGATTCCTGCAATCTACAGAGGTTAAGCATTTTGGAGAATGGATGAATTTTATGTAATTGTTCTCTCTCTCTCTCCCTTTATATATATATATATGTATGTGTGTGTGTGTGTGTCTGTGCAAATATAGATATACATTTAAGTTCCCTACTAGCCAGAATATGTTTGCATCATTTACAGTACATTTCATGTCTGTTTGCACACTTAAACTGACTTCAATCATTCTGATAGGATGTGAGCAGTAAGAGTATATCGCCGTCTCTGTACTTGTGGTGCTGGATTTGTTTTATCTTTAATGGGCCATCAGACAATACCTCAGCTAAGCGTATTAACACTGTGGCAGTTACAGCGATCTGTCTCGACACATTAAAGAGCCACAAAACAGTATTGTTTGAATTTCTTACAAAATGACCAAATTTGAAAGCTGAGACTTTGTTTCATACCTGTAACATACAAGTAACCTGCTCTGTCTTTTTTTGTCAGCGTGTTGTCAGTGTACTCTGAAACAAAATATTTTTGTCACTACACAAAGGTGTTAATTACAATTGACATATTCATTTGAATATGATTCTTCCTTCAGTTTGTTTAGTGAAAAAAAAAGTAACACAAATTAAGAGATTAAGTATGAGATTTTTTTAAATTTCTAATTTAACTCTAATTTAAAAAAAGTTGTTGGATACTTTGGTTCATTTATGTGAATCAGTTCAAATTGTCCATTCCAATTAATCAATTCATAACATAATCGATTGATGACTTCATGAAGCAAAACATTTAATTGTGTCACCACACAAAAATGTGAATTAAAATGTAGATATTAATCTTAATATGATTTATCCTTTAGTTATTTCATTTAGTGAAAACAGTGTAGAAAACATGCATTGATTCATTTTAATATATACAACTACGGCTGTTATAAATATTTTAAACCATTTAAGAGCAAACACATAAATACTGAGATACCAAAAGATTGGAAAATATAAACATTGAATTTGTATAGCTATATCATTCATCCTTATTCCCATCTTCTGTACAAAGGCTCTGCACACTTCAGTTGTTTAATTCATGGTGAAAATGTGAGTTAAAAGACATTTCTTACTTTGGCTTGTATGCGCTTGGCTTGCGCTTTCCCATCTTCCCGTCACAATTGATCTCAGTGTTTCACAGTAATACACTGTCAACTTATTGCAGCCCATAAAACCGTCATTGTATTGCATAAAACCTCTTCATTATTTTGTGCTGAGGCCCGAAATATGAATTTTTGAACAGTTGGGCTGCTCGAGGCAATCCAGTCTGTTTTTGTTTTTGTTTGTTCCTGTTCTTATTCCTAGTGTATTACACAACCAGGTTCCACAACAAACGATATCCTGCAAAAAATACTGTAAAGCTCGTTCTTTCTTTCAGTGCGTATCTCCCATTCATTGGGCAAAAGGAACATTGTTCCCATACAACAGCCATAAATCTCTCTAGAAGTCAAAAAGCAGACTTTTCCTCAAGCAGAAACAGTGCTAAATGAGTCCCTAGCAAGTTGAGTCCTTATTTTTCTTCTCTCTTATATTATTCCCTGTCCCATTTTAGCCCTCCATCCCTTCCTGTCACAGATCCAGTGCTCATTAAAGGATCCCGAAGGATGTGCATTGTTTCCATTGTGAATGAATGATTAGTTGTTTTATGTTTCCGTGGAGATGCACTCGCTGCCTGTTCAGCCTTTGTGTTCACAGAGATTTTCATTTCAAGGTGCCTCACAAAAGAGTAGTTTTGCATTGGTGCCATTCCAAAGTTAAACAATTTGATTTGATTTTACTGTAGGCTCAGGTGTACCGCTGTATTCTGAGAAAAAATGTCTTGACACACATAATCAGTCTCAGTGGAAAGCATGGTAGCTCCCAAACGATACCTGAGATCAGAATTGATTTGGACCTGAGGAGAAGAGGAGAATGCCTAGCTCTGTATCAGATATTGCAGAACTGATTGTAACAAATTTTGGATAGCCAAAAATCGGTCTGGACGGTATACAACCAATTTAATCTATGTATTTGAGAGAAGTATTGATGAGCTATCTAATGTTAGCACTTCTCAGGCTCAGGCTTTTGAAGTGAAATATCAATCCATCCGGACCCTGAAAAAAAATGTGGGCATATTGCATGAAATGAATTCTTTCTGAAAGTGCTTGTTTTTCAGTAAGGCGAGGGATTAAGTACGAGTGCTATTGATTCAGGACATGGCCCAATGTGGTCCAACGAAATGTGCATTAGTGATTTAAAGCAAGTGTTCAATATCAGAGACTTTCCTTT
>NW_015558570.1:758448-761862 GCF_001515605.1 Sinocyclocheilus anshuiensis | reverse complement strand
CAATGTGCATTAGTGATTTAAAGCAAGTGTTCAATATCAGAGAGTTTGCTTTTTAAAATATCTATAAAATAATATATAATTATTGTTGTTGTTATTATTATAGAAAATATTTTACATAATTTCTGTAAGTAGATCTTTTAATTTTCACAAAGCATCAGAAATGTTATAGTTATGAAAATGGAAATAAGTGAAAGCGATGAACGAAAATCAGGGCTGAATACTTTTTGTACTTTATTGTAAGCAATATTAAGATTATTACTTACCAGATCATTGTATGGTGAAAATAGTTCTCTAAAGGTGGTATATTATTTCCAGTGGAGTATGCATCAGTGTATTTATTTTGTTAATATTACCCACAACCCCTTGCACTATTGAAGATAAATTTGTGACTGCATCTTTTAAATGTATACACCTAAAAGCGAAGTAATTTATATAGCTAAGTGTTAACACTTACACAGAAACAAACAGAACATGTATCAAGGTGCAGTTGTTAAATGTCCCATTACTGACTTTCTTTCTACTTACTTAGAAGTATGTACTTTCCCATCACCAGCCATGTACACACACTTTCAGTGCTTTGTAGAAGTAGCCGATTGGCATTCAGCCCAAGTTTGAATGGTGGTTATGAAATAAACAAATGAGAGCCAGTCGATAAGAAAAAAGTTATTCTTCCCTCTTGAGCCCATTAGGATGCAATACTAGGTATCAACACTAGGATTTGGCTCTGAGCCACATCGTCTTAGAGATTTCACAGGAAAGACACAATTATCAAACATGAATAATTCATTTTATTGGCTGGGCAATACAGAGCTAAATAACACGTGCTGTCCAAAGAGACATTCAGTCGGCCCAAATGAATGGATCAGAATGATAAAAGATATGTCATGATATTACAACTTTCTTGTTATTATGGGCTTAATATATAAGGCCTATGCTTCAGTACTTACATTATTACAATTTAAAATAACTGTTTTCTATTTGAATATATTGTAAAATGCAATTTATTCCTGTGATTCAAAACTGGATTTTCAGCAGCCATTACTTCAGTCTTCAGGGTCACATGATCCTTCAGAAATCATTCTAATTTGCTGATTTGCTGTTCAAGAAACATTTCTTGTGTCCAAATGTTTAGGCAGGTTATGCACATATTATATATATATATATATATATATATATATAATATATATAATTAAGCATGCTTTTCTCTTCTGTTGTTTTAGAATGTGTACTACACAAGCTCTCAGCAGTTGCATATCGGAGGCTTGAGTCCGACCATCGACGACGACGACAACAAGTGCCTGGTGGACGTGAACGGCCGGCCGCGACTGCTGGAATGCAGCTACGCCAGCAGTAAACACATGAAACTCTCCTGGCTCTTTACTCAGGTATACATTCATGGGAAACAATCTATCGTGTACTCAAAACATTTTTTATTCTGGTTTTGGGTTATTTGGTGCCCTACATCTAAATTGGTATGGTAATTGCAGTGATCAGTTTTTGCTGTCTGGTCTATTTTTTAATGAAGTGTAATAAACAGTGTTGTTTTAGTAGGTAGTAATATCGTTTTAATAATATTTTTGAATAGGGTCATTCTGTGTCAAATCAACCAAATTTCAGAAACTTCCCTGGCTCAAATTTTTTGATTTTGCTAATATTTTTTCTGAAGAAAGATAAACATGTATAGTGAGGAAAGCCAAATTATTAAATATCATGGATACTTATTTACTGAGTAATCCACTATTTTGTAGCGGGGGTTCTAAATGGAAATTTTCACCTGTGATTCAGTGCCAAATTACAGGGGGTTAAAAATAACTTAAGATGGCAGCATGAAAATTTTATTTTTACACAGAGATTGGTAGGTCTCTTAGCAAAATCTGTTGACTTTAGCAATCTTTGTTAAATTATGTGCCATGGTGACCATTAAAAAATGGGGAAACAGCACTTTTCAAGTTTTTTTCTCCAAAGTTTGCATGCCTGTAACTCAAGAAGTATTAAAGATATCTTAATGCCCTTTTAGATACTGGGTCTTAACAAACTTTCCTTTTGGCATCTTAATTTTTAAGGCCCTAAATGGTTCTTTTGTAGAGATATTGGAATTTCAATATGGCTCCAGGAGTAAATCGTTCAATTGTACACATTTCCAATGGTCAAAAACCAAATGTGGGTCACTTTGCATAAATATGATACTTTTCTTTTAAAGAGGAATGTCTGAAGAACAAATAATGTTGAAACTAGAGATGTATTTCGTTTCCTTCTGTCAAAACAACTACATTGAACATACCTGTCTGAGTGCCATAAATATTCTGTTTCCAAAATTTTTGCTCCTATAACTCAAGAAGTATTAAAGATCGCACTATGATTTTAGATTCTAATTCTTAAACTGTTCTTTTGGAATCTACATTTTCAAGGCCCTACATTCTTCAGTCCCAGAGATATGGAGATCTCAGTGAGGCTCCATGTCCAGATTGTTGAATATTACCCATTTTCAGTGGTGGAAAACAAGATGTCGGTTGTAATTTTAATATTTGGTGTTTTAATTTTAATTTTAAAGTTTTAGTAATTTTGTCGTTTTTTTGTCATTTTAACTTGTTTTTTTATATATATCTATAGTTTTTATTATTTTTTTTCAGTTGTAGTTATTTTAGTTCATCAAGTTAAATGGAAATGAGAAATGTTGCCTTACCAACTAGCTTACATGAAATATGTTATATATATGTATAGTTTCAGTTAACTCTTATTTGATTTCAAATAATACAAATCTTTTTTTTTATGGCTTTAGTTGTAGTTATAATAAGCTATTATAACCCTGGCCATAAAGAGCTTCACTGTTCCGTAGTGGGCCATTACATTCTACACAATCCTCATTACACACAGATGTCCTTTACTGCACAGCTAAAAGCTTTAAAGTTTTGCCTCTTTGTCGCCATCTCTGTTTGAAAACCTGCTATTGCAGCTGTGTGCGGAATTATTTTCCTTGCGTGGGTTGTGCGGTGGCACGGCTAATAAGCATTTTCACTGGATATTGTCATCTGAACAAGTAAGTAACAAGTCTGCCACTTTTGTTCTGACCAACTGAGGAAAAAAAGCATTACAATAAATCGCGCTACCAATGGTGATTTAATCTAAATGAGCTCATATCACATCAAACTGTACAAATTATTATTATTGTTATACTTTATTCTCTCATTGTTAATGTTAAAACAACATCAGCATTGCGTGACTATGAGTATAGTGTGTATAAGCGAGTAGATTTCAATTTCTGTACGGTCTATCTCTAATTGTCATACCACTCGAATTTCATATTAAGAAATAATTTTAACCCAAAAAGCAAATTATGCTCCCTTCGAACTGGTTGTCTTTAAAATACAAATCTTGTGTAATCCCAGGCTATCTGTAATCAGAAGCACATTTAAA
>NW_015558570.1:757502-757929 GCF_001515605.1 Sinocyclocheilus anshuiensis | reverse complement strand
AGTATAAACATATTTACTTTTGGTCAATTAATTTCTTTCAATTAATCAATCAATCAATCAATCAATAAAAATAAGAATACAATTTTTTTAAAAATAAAATAAAATTTTATTATTAATAGAATCATTAAGGAACTGTGAGGATGAATCTGAATTCATACCATTTTATTTCTTGTTTTATATTACAGCTGCAGTCCGTAAGTTTTGCCTCTTTGTCGCCATCTCTGTTTGAAAACCTGGAATTGCAGCTGTGTGAGGAATTATCTAGCTTGCGTGGGGTTGTGCGGCGGCACGGCTCCAGCGCGGATGAATCTAATGTTCTGAAGAGTATGTGTGGCAGTCAGTCACCAGGATATTTGCGATATTTGCTGTACTTCGCAATCACAGATTCTAGCCTACGTCTTGGAATATGACCCAAATCACCGTATAT
>NW_015558570.1:750701-757000 GCF_001515605.1 Sinocyclocheilus anshuiensis | reverse complement strand
GACAACTTCTTTATGTTTACAGACGTGACGTAATGACGCAGCGGCATGCTCGAATTTCCCGTGAAAACCTACCTGTACCACTCAGATTAGAAAACATTATTATAAACTAAAAAAGTTACGGACTGCAGCTTTAATAAAAGCCGATGTCAAAATCGTTCCCTTTTTTGAACAAGTTCTGGAATCATTAAAGAACTAGTTTAAAACATTTCCTGTCAGTTTGCAGCATCTGTTAGCCCTCCAGCTGTGTGACTGCAGTGGACACTTTCTGGATATCGAGCATTAATAATTCAGAGGTGTGTGTGTGTGTGTGTGTGTGTGTGTGTGTGTGTGTGTGTGTGTGTCGTAAAGTTCTCTTAATTCAATTCAAGCGCCGTTCTGGATTGTAGCAGACATCTTGATTTTATCCCGACATAATATATGCGTCTCTATTAAAAGGCAGGTGAATTAATATATGTCACAGCAGGCGGTGTCGTCTAAAAGGTTTAGCTGAAGTGTGCTGGAAATGTCAGAACAGGTTATTAGGAAAGGGTAATGCTGCCCCCTTGGGAGAGATGTCAAAGTAGATGAACAAACGTGCTATCAGCAAAAGTGTAAGAGTATGAACGATATCAATTCTCACACAGACCCTTGGGATGTGGTTTAATGTCTCACACAAGCTCAGAGGGATAAAGGCAGCCACTTTTTTTTCTTCAAGTTATTTCAAATGGAATCAGGTGGGCCAAATCCATTGTGGCCTTTTAGGTCTGATGAATAATTGATGACAAAGCCAGTGAAAGAGTGATCTGGCTCTTGACTCATAGGAGAGCATCAGAAATGGCTTTAATTAAGTCTTTATTGACTCACATTGTCTGTTGACAGTCTGCTTTTCAGTCTGTAACTAGGATACCGCTTGGCAGGTCATGAATAAATGCGCCGTTAAGCTTACCTGACATATGTACCCAGCTGAAATAGTTAGCTCTATAGGGTGCTTGGCACCACCAGCAGTCAGTGATATTATTATTTTAGGGAGGCTGATTTGGAACAAAACATAATTTAAGCAGATGCAGTGTTCCTATCGGTGACACCTGTTCAACGATGCATGCCAGACTATTTTATAATTACTAGGGTCTTAATAATACCTGTTTATAATGTACATGACCACAAAAAATTATGTTGTCATACTAATCATTAATTAAATCATAAAATGAATAAATTATTTTAAATATAACACTTGAACCAAATAAATAAAACAAATAAAACCCATATTTGAAATATCTTTTTTGTTTAGCTGCATGTCAGTGTGAATGTGTTGTTAAATTATTTAAATATTAACTTTAAACCTCAGGAGGACTTCAAGTAAATATTTTATGTCAAAGCAGTTTGACTGACAAAAAAATTTGGGAGTCCCTGCATCGCACGAACAAACATTAATAAACATGAAACAGCAATGAAATGGTCAAAGTCTTCCAGTTCAGTTTTTTAAGTGTTTAGTAACTTGCATAATTATTCATCCAATACGAGGTATAATCGACTGAGAGGTGCTTTTGTCCCCAAATTCAGAAGCATGGATTGCAAATTAATTTACATGTCATTTACATGCCCATTCTGTATTGTGAATACTCACTGTATTCAAAATGACACGTTCAAGTTTTCTATAAAGGAAAATTCAAAAGAGAAAAAATAAGAATTTATGAAATTACTATTATTAATATAATTATTCTTATTTTATATCTAAAGTCATCAATTTAATGGTTATTTAATACAATTGACAGATTGAGTCTGAGGGGAAAACTGCAGGTATCACTTGAGTGAGCTGAACAGGTTAAACCATTTAACTAATGCTCGAACAATTGAAGGTCAGTGGTATAGATAATTATATCCAAGCGACAGGCTTGTACATGATGAATTCTTCCTGTTTTATTTGAAATGCAACTTTGTTTTACATAATTATAGGATGTGCCTCATGAGTGCCTCGTGTAATTTGTAATGAGAGGAAGCATGTAGTATGACTCACTTGCTCAGCATTTAATAAACATATGATTTAATAAACAACTAGATGCAGAAAAACTATATTTTTACTTAATCTGATGAAAATGTGTGCTGTTTGCCCGTGCAAAACACTGCATCAAGGTTCTAGAGTGTTC
Source organism: Sinocyclocheilus anshuiensis (assembly GCF_001515605.1). Lineage (NCBI taxonomy): Eukaryota > Metazoa > Chordata > Actinopteri > Cypriniformes > Cyprinidae > Sinocyclocheilus > Sinocyclocheilus anshuiensis. The sequence continues at coordinate 754,877 of NW_015558570.1, read as the reverse complement.
TGTGGTGATCTTGGTCATTTATGTAAATTTAATCGTTAGAGTTTTGTTCAGGTTTTACATATTTTTTTTGTAAAGTTGAGTTCCAAATGATTCACTATACATTATGCATTTATACTATGCATTGTATACTCTACCATTTAAATTGTTCAAAATGTTCTAAATTGCCACTACCATATGAAGTTATTTTATTCAGTAATATAGCACAGTGTATAACAGTTTGTTTTCAAATGCTAATTTTGCAGCCATGAAAATGAAAAGTGCCATAAAAGTCATACAAGTATTCCTGCTGTGCATCTTCAATAATATGATTTAGCCTGTGTAGCGAGACATTTGGCATTTCATACAGTGACAGATGATTAGATGAGGGCGACACTTCGCCCGCGGCCACCTCTTTCATGTTTCCTCTGTCTCCGGAGCCTCCTTCAACACATATGTAAGACTCTGAATCCTGGAGGCTCTTCTTCAGAAGCAACCACTTCAGGACCATCCCTTTCCTTTTGACATTGCTCTGAAAGGCTTTGGGCTTTGGTGGTGTATTTCATACTGTATTTACTCACTGAAAGAAGTATGTTTCTTGAGGTGTACTTGTAAGTGTCGTTTTGATTTCTCACTGAGAGTCACTCGGAGATTTGGCATTAGAAGGACAAAGGGATTTTAAGATTCATGAATCATATTACCTCTTTTTCTGAGGAGAATCATGCAAATCAATATCTTTATTGGTCCTGGAATAATTTTATGCCATTTTTCACTCATTTTGATGTGGATTGTCTCTTGCAGGGAGGCTCCATTGAGAATAGGAAGTCAAAACGTTGTTTGGAATTGGTAGAAACTGCGGAAGTGGATCATGGATATCAGCTTGCCCTTCAACAGTGCAGCAGTCAAAAATGGACAATTACTAACATATTGCCTGGGAAAGTTCTTTAGGCATGTTTATCTTATGGGACGTATCACTGGATGTGTGTGGACTGAGATACAGTGTCCCTTACACACATTGTTGTGTCATCTGCTGGAGGGAAGGGTGCTGTTCTCTTGTTATTTAACACTGTAAACATCTTCATGTCTTGTATCGGACCTCAAAGAACACATGGAACAAGTGTCAAACATTTAATTTTGTCAAAATAGATGGCTGGTTTGGAGACACTGATGCTTAAAGGGATAGTTCACCCAAAAACGGAAATTCTGTCATTATTTACTCACCTTTTTCATTTTTTCAGTGAACTGTCTCGTTAAATGTTCTGCTGTATGATTGGCTCTTGTGTATTTAAGCATTTAGTAGTTTTGCTACTGTGTAGCACAAATTTTAAATGTTTTTTTCTCAGGTTTGCGAATGATGTTTGTGATTATTTGATGTGGACAAAAATATTTTATAAATGTAAATAGTATTTCTAAAAATATAATAAAGACTTTTAACTCATCATCTGAAACAAGCTGGTTTAATGCCCCAAAACACAAGTCTAACCAGCTTGGAGGCCATCTAAAGCTGGTTAAAACAGGGATTTCATCAAAGTTGATGAAATTATGGAAATTTAAAAATAACAAATGCTGTGGTATATAAAAAAGAAAGTTCAAGCAGAAATACTCTATTCATACAGTTTCTCTATTCATATGAAGAGAGTTCTGACATTCACAGAAATTAAAGCTCCACATTCACAGTTCAGTCGAATTCATTTCTGTCTTCTCATCTCCTGTGGGACAAAACCATCGTTTTAATCAGAGTCAGCAGCACTTGACATCTTCACAGACCTCTGAGCTATCCAAATCCCTCAAATCTCTCAAACACAGACACGCACGTTGCTTTAACTATGAACAACAGTTCTGTCATTTCGGTTTCCTAGAAAAAAAGAGGAAAAAACATGGGAAAGGTTGGAACCCCAAATACAGAACTGGAGATTGTTGCTTATTATATTTAAATCACTGAAGTGTTTCTTTGTTTATGCTATTTAAACAATTCAAAACCTCTAAACATCACCTTGGCAATCTCTTGGAAAAGCAACTTGCAAAAGCTACATCCCCTGGGATGGGAAATCTAAATGAGTTTTAGAAGTGCATTTGTCAGTAAGTCTCAAATATGCATCCTTGGGGGAAAAAAACACACATCCGCACTGAAACTGATCATATGAAACAATTTCTCATCTTCCTTCTGTTTCTGCACTTCCAGATCTGTCAGAAAACCTTTTCCTCCTGAGATGATAAAACTCCTATTCTGACTGACCTTCTGAACATCTTTTATGTTGGGAAACACAATGGTTGTATTTATAAGAGCAGACATAGGAAACTTAGGTATCGTTCAATTCGACATACCGCTCTGAATCTAACGAGATAACTCTTATGATTTTTGGTCAAACTGTTTAGGAATTATAAACAAAAATGTCAAATTTTTATATTTCTTGACCAGTAGGTGGCGCTGTGCTGAAACTACTCATGTGCCCTCAGGTCATGCTTGGTATAAGTCATACCATGTTTAGTCTGAATCTGCTAAAGTGTTGCGAAGATATAGCCTCAATTCGCTTTACTAAATGGCTTGGTATATCAAAACGCTTTTGATAACTTTTTGCCAGCATTGTCTGAAGATGATCAAGACAATTTTGGTGAAAATCGGACAAACCATGTAGGACGAGTTTGAAAAAGTAGGTTTTTCACAAAATTAAAAATTGCAAAAAATCTTGACTGTAGAAAAATTTTGCATTCAACTCAGCATGAGAAAAAGGAATCACAGGAAAAAATAATTTAGCTTCTAGACCTTACAGTTCAAATTTATTAGCAGAAATATGAGTGCAAATTTGGCCTATTGGTGGCGCTAGAGAGTCTGAGATAGAGACTCCAATTTGCTGTGGTTAATATTGAGACTGTCCTCTATCTGTGTGACAAATTTCATAACTTTCCCGTAAGCGCTTCTATGGGCTGCCATAGACTCCCAGAGCGGAAGAAGAAGAAGAAGAAGAAAACGGATACGATAGGTGCCTAAGCACCTTCTGTGCTCGGTACCTAAAAATATATTTGAGTGAGCGCAGTTTAGTTCTTTTAAAATATTTCACACTTGTGAGGGAACGATGGGTTTACTATTTCTATATTATTACTATTTCATTTTTAGATTGTAAAGCTGTAAAACAATAACATTGCAGTCTGTAGTGACTACAACTGGTTCACTACATCCATATGGTCTTGATGATGATAGTGGAAAATCCTCTCCCTGTCCTGCTGTATTTTACTGCTGAGTAACCAGAAGAATTAATTTAGCAGTATAAATTCTGAGAATGATCATTAATCAAAGGTATTAAGGCAGAACTGTCTCATTGATGAGAGTATTAGAAGTGTGAGAAGTCCAGAGCATTTAGAGAGCTTGTTATCAGGCCTGAAAAGTGTTGGGTTAGCACTTCTGAACCTCATAATACCACTGGCTGGGAAACCAAACCCTCTGAGTTTATTAAATTACTGTATTCCTCCAAGGGCCTTCCACTTTCTGCTATAGTGCTTCTACATGAAGTGTTGTGCAAATGGAGCAAAGCAATTAGAATACTGAACATGGCGAAAATGTATTCATCTCTATTATAGTGAACACGAAATAGATTTTTTGGCAGTAACATTATTCACACTACATAAAGTTCTGCATTTTAGGTATTGAATTAAAATATTGCCGCAGTGTTTTGTACATTGTAAGATAAGGTCACATTTACTGTCGTTTGGCTAATTTTTACAGCGAAATTCAGTAATTTCAATAGGAATTCACACGATCGGGAATTTTGTGTAAGAGCAAAAGATTTACTAACAGAGATTTTGCAACGGGTTCAAGTTGGTCATGCAAATTCACTGAAAATTCACTGAAAATTCACAGAAAATTGTTTGAAAGTGATTTCTGTGTGTTTTGTGCTTTATACATTGCTACACTACTGACAATAAACAATGGACTTTTTTGCCTGCAAAATTTTGCTAATACTTCACCTCAATGGACTATTATTAGCAGGAGACAGCTAAGATCCAACAGACCACCATTAGAAATCCCTATAAAAGAGTATAAAAAGCTATATTTTCTCCGAAACACTACCTCTGCAGGAAAGTGGCTCTCGTGGGCCAGATTTGAGGATCCCTGCTATATAGCCTTTAATTAAAGTTATAGTTCACCCAGAAATTACAATTCTGTTATTAATTACTCACCCTCATGTCGTTCCAAACCCATAA
>NW_015558570.1:737693-750306 GCF_001515605.1 Sinocyclocheilus anshuiensis | reverse complement strand
GGACATCGTTAAAATAGTCCATGTGACATCAGTGGTTCAACCTTAATTTTATGAAGCTACAAGTATACAATGCTTTTTGTGTGCAAAGAAAATAAAAATAACGACATTCAACAATTTCTTCTCTGTGTCAGTCTTCAACACGCATTCACAAGAGTACCACGATGCATGTGTGTGATGCTGCTGAAGCAGGAGCCAGTGCTCTGATGTATTCTCATAGCTTCATAAAGCTTCATAAAATTAAGGTTGATCCACTGATGTCGCATGGACTATTTTAACGATGTCCTTACTACCTTTCTGGGCCTTAAACGTGCTGTCTATGGAGGGTCAGAAAGCTATTTTTATTAATGACAGAATTTTCATTTTTGTGTGAACTATCCCTTTAAGAACATTAGCTAACATTATTACCTAATATAGTAGATAATTTGCAAATGTTAATTTTGTTCAAAATGGCATGAATATATAAGAAAACTGTTAATAACTTTTTTCACAGACTCGCTGATGTGTTTTAATTCACCCCCAGGAGGCTGAAAACTGGATTTAATGTTTGATAATAAGCCTGTGTTTTATGTGTTTTAACGTGTATCCTCAATGTAAATGAAGATGTTTCCTATTGAACAGACAGTTCCATAACTTTACAATATCAAATGCTAAAAACAATGAGATTTGGTGTCCTTAAATTCAGCTGCATTGAGTGAGGTAAAAGCATATGGTTTTTAATTCTCTTTCATGGGCAAGACATTAGCCAGTCCCATCTGGTGCACACTGGCTCATTCAGACATTCCAAGAAGCATATTGCTGTTCGTTTGTATGTTTCTCTATTGGCACCATCTGCATTAATGGAAACTGAGACAAAAGGAAATAATGACAGTTCACACAATCATATGTTGCTCAGCGTTCCTGCAGTGGTGGATAATGGAGCAGAAAAGAGTTCAAGCTTGATTAAATGGATTCACTAGCAACTGTGAAACCATTTCTGAAGGATGCTGGCTGGAAATCGCAACAGAAGGCAATAACAAAATTGTCTAATTGCCATCAGTTGACGGAGAACAAATTGTTTTAGTTGAAAAGACCACGCCAAGAGATCTGCAAGTAGACTTTGTTGGCCCAGTTTAATATGAAGATAAAAATCACAGCTGAAGGCAAGAGCACTTAGGCTCAGACAGATATTTGCATAACTAAATTAAGGTTAGGCTCTTTTTATGCAATCAACACATTTTTCAACTATAGAGGACATGTTCAACAAGAGATGTGTTATTTATTTCAGCAGTAATTAAGGTTAACCAACCTATAAAAGTTAAGGTAAAAGTAATGGATTTTTTATGCATAGCAAACCTTGAATATCCCATAATTCATGAGCTGTCTCCTTGATTTCTTAATCAAGTAACACACATTTTCAACTTCAAATTCAGTTCATTTTCAATTCATTTTCCGTTTTCCCAGTGATCAGCTTTAAGGTCCCAGACACAGAAGTAAACATTTTCAGAGGAGCAAGAAGGTATAGTCAGACTTCACCTGGCTGAGGAATTCGATTCGTTCAATGAAACGAAGAGCGCACCTACCCACAATGCCGTCTGTCCTGACTTTGGCCTGGAGCGGGTTTGTTTCATTTGACATGCTTGGCAGGTCAGTGAACTGAGGTCTGTGGCGCTCATGAGCTTCCTCCCAGCTCTTTCTCTTCCATCAACTCAACACACTACAGATATTGACAAGAAACGGCTTTGAATTTGGCAGTGTAGGGATATTGGGGGGAATGTGTCCCTTTTGGTGTTTTTGGTGGTTATAGAGAGGAAATACATGCAAATATGTCATGGCCAATGCTGCCTCCTCCATATTCTCGAGTAAACCCTGCCTGCCTTGAGCGAGAGATCTGTCTCAACAACACATGCTAAAGGAATGAACCCCTGATAAAACCCTGGACAAGTCTTGAGAAAACCAGCTGGACGGAATAACCAGAGCTGCTCTTGAGACTCTTGAAGAATAGATCTCAAATCAAAAGGGCAGTTTTGAGAAGGATCCAGCCACCTCTGGAAATCAGAAGATGCTTGACTTTTGCTTGAGTCTGTTGTTTGATTGAATGAGGTTTCTGAGAGCCACTCAAAATCACAGGCCCAGTGAAATGGCCAATATACAACCTTTTTGTTTATACTATATTTTGTATTACTATATATGCACAATATTTTGTTTATAATACTATATAATCTTCACAGAGAGTTTCTCCACTCCTGGAAGCTTCTGCCTATAAGTCTCAGCTTGTTTCACAAGTTCACAAGAAGCACTTAAAGTTAAAAGTTGTTTTTTATTTTTTATTAGTATTTAACATACAGTTCACTGGCGACATCTGGTGTTCATGAATAATCTCTCCAGTTTCTCCGGTTGGTTTTCTATCTTACTGTAAAATGCTTCAGGCAAGAGCGCCACACACTGCTTTCAAGATATTATTTCGTTTAATGAGGCATAACATGTCATAATTCTATTCAATAAATCTATTTCAAATGCTTAAATGCATTCCACTCATATGGTTCATTGGAACCAACACGTTATTTCTATAATGATTTATTTCTCTTATATAATCAATATTTAATTTAGTCTGAAGTGAACCCTTCATTTAATTTAATAGTCTGACGTAATTCCACTATTACACAATTTCTTCTTTTATATCAAATGCAATTTTTGTTCTTCTTCTTAGTTTAGATTAGTTTACATGTCATATTATTACTTTGACACTTTTATTATTACTTATCGATGCAGATAAAAGATCATTAATTATGAAATATTTATTAATAATAACAATAATAAAATGCATGTGATGCAAAAGAAAAACAGTGTCATTATTTTAGAAGTATTGTTAATTATTTCTATCTTAAACCTAAATTAATGGCTCACTGCCGGCTGAAATATTATTTTTATTAGTAGTTATAGACTAGTAGTAGTTTAGATTGTTAATTTACACTTTTCTTACTGTTTTATTATTACTTTGATCAGTGCAACATGTGATTATTGTTAATTACCTAAATTAATTATTATATTACAAAATATCTACATCCATTTTCTTGCTAAAAAGTGTTCGTTGTCCTGTGCAGACCAGGTAAAACCATATATATGAATATCTTTTGTTGAATGACATTTCTTTTCAAACAAAACTAATCTATAGAACAATTTGCCACCGGAACTATCTCACGAATGTAAAAGATCAGGGGACACGTTTACAGACGCGCCAAGTGCAGCGCTTCCGGTTCACTGTTGGCGTCTGTTAAACGGGTGACACAAGTTTAGTTTTTTAGCCATACAGCTCTTTTCGGATTTGTCTCTTGCTTTGAGGACAACTGCCACTGGAGTTTTTAGCGTGCAGAGATCTGTGACCGTCCTGCCACGCTTGCGTCCCATGAACGCAGTGAAGATCCGAGGACAACAGCGGAGCCGCAGCGATGGAGTAAAGGACAGTGAGAGTCAGCCGTTTGACGAGACCCTCCTTGAATTTCTTGTGTGTCCACTGTCCAAAACCCCCCTGAGGTATGATTGTTTATCATGCATAATAGTATTACCTTATGATGGGACATACAGTAGTTAACTCACTGACATGTTGATGTTGTAAGTTGCACTGAGTAAATACAGCTTGATAAAATAAGAACTGTCTTGTCTTCATTTCAGGCTGCAAAACAACAAAATGTGATTTATTTGTCACTATATTTCCTTCGGACAAATATCATAGATACAATTTATATCATATTTAGAATTTGTTACTTATTATATATGTGTGTGTGTATTACAATTAAACTAATATTATAAGCTATTTTTAAAAAAGGCAGACAAATGACAAAAAGGAGATCTCATATTTAATATGGTTTTTATAGTAACTGTATTATTGTGTTTTTGCATAAACTGTATGTGATATATTTTTGAAAGGCATGTTTAGATTGTTTATCAGCAATACTTATACATGTATTCGCTTCTGATGTTTTCAAGGTATGATGAAAGGAGCAACGAATTAATAAACGAAGAGCTTGGTATTGCGTATCCCATCATTGATGGTATTCCTAACATGATCCCACAAGATGCAAGAATGATCCATAAGAGCAAAGCGACTGGAAAACCCACTGAATCTTGAGTTTATAAATCAAATTTGTCATTATTCGTTTTCTGCCACTATGTTTTTCTCCTTGTCTACAGTGACTGTTCTTGTCCCACTCATATCCTTGTCTGGACTGTTTTACTCTGCAGCTGTGGATGAAAATTTCCCTCAAGGCTGCACGAGTGCAAGCAGTGTGTGTTTTTACAGCCTGCTGTTGCCAGTAACAATTCCTGTTTATGTTTTCTTTCACCTTTGGAAGTGGATGGGAATCAAGTTGTTTAGACACAATTAAGACTGTAGTTTCGTTTTTTCCACAGACTATTTTAATTGGACAAATTGTTGTGAACAATGCTTGCTTGTAAACACAGTGAAGATTCATATTTAAGAACATTGAATAAACATTGAAGCGAACAATGTAAAATACAAAATAAAACCGCAAATAACAAAGCTTTGACTTTTCATGTATGTGCACAGAACTCTGCTTTTTTTTCCCATTGTGAATTTGTGAATCTTAGCTTTGTCTGATTTTACTTCATCTTTTTCTCAACACTTTCCGTGAGCTTCATCAAAGGGCATATGGGCTTGGGTGAATCTTCGCCCTTCACCTTAAAAAAGAAAGACTCGTTCAAGCGGGTCTGGATGACCTTCAGCTGGGGCAGATCACCTTTGGCCTTTGGCACCATATCGCCGTCTTCACTTGACGTGTCTGATATCTTCAGCTTGGGTGGTTTCGCAGAATCTACAGCGGATTGTTTTGGGCCGTGCATTTGTCTTGTTCTGTTCAGCAGGCTCAGGTCTACCGGTTCCTCTGGGCTTTTGCATGTGTTCTGCTGCTGCTGAAACCTGAGAGAGGTGGTGAGTGCTGGTAAGGTAAAGAAGTTTTCGGTTTGAGTGGTTGCTTCAGCTGTCGACCTAGATGAGCGATTCTCTGGCACCTTCACGGTAGTGGCCTCACTGCAGCTTGAGGTGCTGGAGATCTCCACATATGGATCCAAGAATGATTTCTGTGTAATAAACAGGTCTTGGCTGTTCATTTCTTCAGCTGTGATGGATTCCAAGCTGCTTTCACCAACAAAACGTTTGCTGTGGCTCGTCTTTCTGAATTCTTCATCATTTGTCTTTGCAGCTTGGCTCTGCTCAGGTAGCAAGTTGAAAATTACTCTCTTTTTACATTTCACGCTTCTATAACACTCCTTCTCAGTTGAATGTAGTGTCTCCTGATCAGGGGAGATGTAGATAACAGGCTGAATTTGGTGCATATCTTCGGGTTGTTTGAGCTGTTTATTTAATTTAGGTTGCGGAAAGTCTTCCTTCGGTTTGCTTTTCTTCTTTGGCTTTTTTCTTTTCTTGATGTCTTGCATTTGTGTAAACACTGCCTCATGGCAGCCATCGTGCAACAAAAAGTCAGGCACACGCTTTTTGCTCTTATCCTTTTTTTCCTTTTTCATTTTCTTGTTTTTGTGTTTCTTGGATGCTTTGAAGGCACTCTCAGCATTGGAAATATTCTTCATTGTTGGGAGAGAAGCCATTTCTTCTACAAAATCAGAGTAACAAAAAAGAAAAGGGGTTATATTACCAATTATTATTATTATCGGTGTTGAAAACAGTTGTGCTACTTAATATTTTACTGGGAATGGTGATAGCTTTTTTTTTTATGATTCTTTGATTAATAAAAAGTTACACCAAAGAACAGCATTTCTTTACTATCACTTCTGATTAATTGAATGCATTGTTGCCAAATAAAAGTTTTTTTTGTTGTTGTTTTTTTAACATTGATAATAATAATAAATGCTTCTTCAGCACCAAATCAGCATATTAGAATGATTTCTGAAGGATCATGTAACACTGAAGACTGGAGTAATGATGCTGAAAATTCAGCTTTGCATCACAGGAGTAAATTACATTTTAAAATATATTTAAATAGAAACAGTTGTTATAAATTGTAGTAATATTTCACAATGTTACTATTTTTGATCAAATAAATGCAGCTTTGATGATTTCTTTCAAAATCATTAAAACAACCCTAATTATTCCAAACTTTTCATCGGCAGTGTATGTACAGATATGCGCATATGTAAAACTGCATGAATATAAATATGTATTTACATAACGTGTATCTATCGCTATATACATGCATGCTTAATATACCTGGTGCAATTAAACAAACATTTATGTAATCTGATGGGAAAAACCTGAAGGCTCTACCATAAGTTATAGGATAATTGTTAGTGAATACTCACATGCATGCAGTGAAATGTCCTATATGATCTGTTTCTTTTCCCCAACAACACCTGTTAATGACATAAAATGCATTTAATTCAAATGTGTGGAATTATATTTTTCAATTTTTTTATAACACCTACCTGATTTAGATTCACCTTTTCTCTCAGACAGATGGACCTTAAAAGTACAAGAAAATGTAACAGTAATGAGGAGAGCAGACTTGTGGTTACATTTGTTGAGAAACGTTGTCGCTAAAGTTCAATGCTACAGTTCATCGCGACGTCATTCTCCACAGCAACATTTGATACAGAAAGCTACTTGTTTAACTGCTCGCCCTTAGCGACCAAATGTCTGACAAAGTGCATTTTATTTAAAAGTATTTAATGTATTCTTGTGTTTTGGCCCTAAACCAAAAGGAAAACTGGCATGTACTTACCTGTTTTGCTAATTGACGAAATACACTCGCATATTTTTGCGCCAATTACCGCTTCCGTGTATTGCCGACTGCGCATGCGTTGTACGACATTTTCGAGCATTAATGAACAGCACCTATTCTAATAAATAAAAAAAAATTAAATAAATTCTAAAAACAAACTACGTAAAAAGACAGTTACTGCTAAGAAAAACTGTTCGCAGTGGTGTGTACTGAAAACGTGCCATTTCATAAATCACGCTGTTACCGTGACGACGAAGAGCTACGTAACCTTTCTATCTTAAGTCCATTCAAGAAAGTTCTCTGTGCGTCACTCAGCTTGTCAGGCAACTATTTTCACTGCTGGAGAAATCCCTTTCTCACATAAAGGGCGCTTTTTGTAGCTTTTCTTCTTAGAAATAGCTTCCGTGGTCTATCACGTCAGCAAACAGCAGCTAAAATGATTTTTACTGCCATTCTTTTTACGGTCCAGTGGGAATATCGTATGTGAACCTGCATTAAATGTGTTACTAATGTCTTTCCACTCCTTAAACAGTTTCTGTGAAGCTATAAGGTTGAATCAACCAGCGTCACTAGTTGAAAAAAGGTCACCAAGTTCAAGTTTTATTCGCCAAAGAAAAGACATAAATTTGGATTTAGTTCTTCCCAAAATCTTATAAGAATACATTTACATTTTTTGTTTGCTTGCCACGATGTTGTAATATTTACTGTGATTTTTATATGATTTGATTATCATTTGTTCTGTGAATTATATTGCATACTGCACTTATTAGGACACTGCATTATTTTTTTCTGTTTGATTGGTAGTACATTGTACATCTTTTCTATGTTTATACTATGCATCTATAGCATCTATAAATACAAAAAATACATTCCAGACCTGTCTTCTATTCTATTCTGTTCTATTCTAATACTTTGCACATTGTACATATCTCCAATATTTAAACTATGTATCACAAAAATAAACGCTAGAACTGTCTCTATTCTATTTTATTCTATTCTATTCTAATACATTCAACATATCTTCTGCTTATACTACGTATCATAGCTGTAAATACAAAAATACTTGCCAAACCTGTTTCTATTCTATTCTATTCTATTCTGTTCTATTCTATTCTATTCTATTCTATTCTATTCTATTCTATTCTATTCTATTCTATTCTATTCTATTCTATTCTATTCTATTCTATTCTATTCTATTCTATTCTATTCTATTCTATTCTATTCTATTCTATTCTATTCTATTCTATTCTATTCTATTCTATTCTATTCTATTCTATTCTATTCTATTCTATTCTATTCTATTCTAATACTTTGCACATTGTACATATTTCCTATATTTATACTATGCATCACAGCTGTAAATACAAAATACACACCAGAACTGTCTCTATTCTATTCTATTCTATTCTATTCTATTCTATTCTTTCAGTCTTTCAAACATCTAACATTTTTTTTCAACAAAAGCAAATCTTGTTGCATTTGATTTTGATGTGCTACATCAGAAAAAATTGCTATAAAAATCACATTACACAAATTACGTTTTATAAAATATTGTAATAAGATCTTAAAACATTTTTAGAACCAAGATTTAATGCTAATACCCCCTTTTTGTGACTAGACTGTTTCACCTGTCGTCAGATGCTGTCAGATGCCAGCTATTAATATATATTGCCATTCATTTTAGTCATCAAATGTTGTATTCAAGTCAACCCATGTAATAAACATTTTACCAGTCAAAAAACCTTGAGAAAAACTAAAAATAGCCACATGGTGACACTTAATATAGATTCAATTCACTGTGTCACAAGGGCCTGCATATGGCTTTTACACCTGTGGGATGATTGCATTGGGTGTCCTTAGGTGACTTGATATTCTCCCCCTGAATTCTCCTGAATAATCATGTGTAGTGGTAACACACACTGTTGATGACATGACCTGCATTGATAAAGCATGAGGTAATGAGAACTACAGTTCTGGGGTTGAAAGGTACCCCCTCCTGCCTCTAAAGGGTCTAAATACTGCTGAGGATTGTTAGGACTGTGCTAGGGATCTCATGCAAGGGTCAAAGGTCTATTTATTTGGTGGGTGTCATCTAAACAGGCCATGCCCACTTCAGCCCATACACAGTACTGCAGAAGACCAGGATGGGGTCAAACATCTTCAACATGTGGGCCTTGTCAGCCACAAATCTTGCAAATCTGGTATGTAAACAACTTTAATTGCTTGCCACCTGCGAAGTTTGTTTTACAGAATGCCAGAGGATGAAACAGTAGCTCATGGACAGGTGCAATGCACAAGATGCAGTGAACATCTCTAGAATAAGCAGTATTGGATACAGCTTACATGAACTTTGCTGGGTATTGCATTAAAACGCAGATATTGGGTGAAAATCCTCTATAATTTACAGACTGAAGGGATGCTTATTGTCTCATATGTCCTCAGACTGCCTGCTCCCTGTCGTCATACACCCCATTTTTTCTCCAGTCAGAAGCCCTTAGCTTGGAGAGAAACCTTAACCACGAGGTAAGATCTATGGGTCAGACCTGTTTAAGTACTCAAACACACTCTGTGTGTCATGACATAACCATTCCTGGGCTACATTTAGAAAACTTCGCTCATAGTTACCTAATCTGTCATCCAGTGGCCATAAAAGTATAGGACAGAGCCTTCCACCTCCCTGGGTGCCCCTCTGGACACCTGTGAGTGCAGCAGGTTCTTTGGCTGGATTACCACCTGATAGAAAACATGTAGCAGCTGCTAGTTGCAATTTATGAATGTGCTTTTTTGTACAGTTTCAGAAGAAATCTGGAAAAGTTTTTATTGGTCTAGATGGATGTAGTATTATTTCAGAGATGTTGCACACAGACCCATGGAAAAGTATGCTTATAAACAGGGTTGTTTATACAAAATATATAATATTCTATCAATATTTACTATTTATGCAGCCTTTTCTAATGTCCTAATGTTAAAGTGTTGGCCAAACATGTAGATCATAATAAAATCAAGCACAGGCAGCAAACAATTTAGATTTCAGTGGGAATTTTGGTAATAATAATATTTGCTGCTCATAATATAATAATATAATATAATGTAATATAATATAATATGATATAATAATATTTTAGAAATATTTTGCTATCTGATTTAAATAACTGAGCATTAAGGCGTTGGTAGTACTACCAAACTAAAATTACATTTATTAATGTATTTATTCATTTTCATTCTCTATTAACATTTTTCTCCTTTGGAATGAAAAACCTTTTGGAGTATTTTACATTTTTATTTGTTTATTGTTTTATAATTTGTTAAGGTTAATGAAATTGTAGGCTACCACTAATTAACGCACAGAAGTTCACATTTGGGGGCGGGTTTTCAAGTGAAGGTGACGAGGGCTGAATTATTGGTGGCGTTGAAGAGGTGTTGTCACGCGCATTCTTCATCAAGGCACAGGGTGACATCATCACTAATAATGAAGTCGGCTCATCAATGGACACAGTGCTATAAAAGGAACTCACCCTGTGAACTGTGAACCAATTCTGATGTGAACTGAAAGGCTGATGCACGAACTCCTGCAATCTGTATACCAGCATGGTGAGTTGAGTATTTAGTAAATGGTGTTGTTGTTGTTTTATTTGTCACTACAATTAAATATTACAGTTATAAAATTATGATTACAATAAACTCGTTTACGTTTAATTCACAGGTTCATAAAATGGTTTCCATTCATCTTGGATTTTTGGAGAAAACAGTTGTACTTTTCTCCATCTGCTTATTATTCTATTCAACACATGCAGATAGCAAGCCACTGGGGTAAGCATACTGTACAGTACATTAATATTTTTTCCAATTCAGTAAAAAAAAAGTTTTTGTTTGAATGTATGATAATGTAGCCTATTTATTTATTTTATTTATTATTTTTTCATCAAAAAGCAAAAGGGCTATCAATGAAGTCCAGCTTATGCACAACCTCGGGGTACATAAACATGTGGAACTGAGACAAGACTGGCTTCAGATTAAACTGCGGGAAATCCACACTGCCTCAGAGAAGAAAAACGAAGACAAAACAGGACTTTTTCCAGATATTATTCCCAAACTGACGGATCTAAATCCAATGGAAGCTGAAGATATCATTGCAGTTTTGGAAAAACTTATGAACCCATCGTAAAAACAGAATTTGTTTAATGCGATTTACTACTCAGGGACTGAAGTCAAGCCATTCTGTTCAGCCTTAATAATTGTATTAACAATATTTTTTTTCTATAGATAATTTATTTATATTTTTATGTAGTTTCCATCATTTTTAGCGGCTAAGCCGTACCAGCTCAAAGCTCTTCTATGTATGTATTCGTTATTTGATCGTAACATAGGCTAGATCTATTAACTGAACCCAGAAAAAAGGAAAGGCAGTCGGACCAAATGTTTCTTAAGAAAAAAATTGAGAAAAGTATAATAGAAAAGTCTTCTATTTATGATTAAAAAAATTTACATTAAAAAAATTCACTGTTGTGTTAAATGTCTCACATCGCGCACCTTACATTTAGGTTTTAAATTTATTTCTACTTTTTTCGTTTTTGTTGTATTTCTGTTATAATAACTTTAATTATTATTATTTAAATACACCCTCTGTATTCTATTGTTGTATGTGCCTTTTATGGCACCATGTCTCAAAAGCAGCTTGTTCACCCACAGCATTTGATTGTACGCAAGGTGGTTTCTATGGCGACGTCCCGTGTGCTCTCGCGAGATTCGGCTTAGTTAACTTATCTCCTTGGTTAGCCATGTAGCATCCCCATATCTGTCAACAGTGTGTCTCATCGTGAATGGTGAGGAACAATCTAAAGCAAAATCATGCTAGCTATCAATTTCTGTCAAAAAGATCAGCGTTTAGCAGAGACAGGTGAGAGATCGTCTGTGTTTGTTTAGCCCTCACTGTTTAACGCTAACTTATAAGCTAACTAACGTTAACGTTAGATAGCTTAGTGAATGAGGTTACCTAGATTGGAGTACTTGGTCCGTTTTGTGGGCTTTTTGGAAACTTTATTTGTTACTAGTTCAACAAATAGTTAAACGAATACTTGTGGAATTGTACTTCTACTTAAACATTATCTCCCATATTCTTTTATTTTTATTTATATTATTTATTTATTTTAGTAATCGGAACCACAAGGATATGACTTATTTTTCCTTAAAGAATAATAATAATAATAATAATAATAATAAATGTTATTTATATATAGAATAGTACAGAAAAAAAAAAAACGGTCCAATTTTAATTGTCCATTAGAAAAAACATTCCAGTACACAGTGTCCGCGGGTCCTTAAATGTCTTAAAATGTCTTAAATAACGTTTTCCTAATATAAGGCCTTAAAAAGTCTTAAATTCGGACTCGATGGGTCTTTAATATTTTCGGTCACATTACCGCTAAAATATCTTCAGTCTGACGGACCTAATGACTTTACAATCACTGGACAGACCGAAGCGGTAAGTTACTGCGTCCTCAGAGAGAATCGCAGTAGCAGAATACAGGTCGAACTGCCGGACCAGACAAATAGCCTGATTAAAACATAAGTGACGAAAATAACCAGCGAAGTATTGAAGAATGATTCTTCTAATTTTATTAGCCTACATTCAGTGTAAACAGCGATTGATAATGGATAGTATATTTCTGGTATCAAGGTCGCGCTGTTAAGGCTCACTCTGTCTGTCTCTTTGTGAGAGACTTCAGAACAAACGAGCGTAACAGCACACATAAACTCAGAAGAAACACACTGAGATAAAAATTCAAAATGTTTAGTTTATTCATAACATGATATAGTTAAGTAACACCATGACAAGTGAGCTATTTTGCTCAATATTCTCACGACGCAAAAAAACATTCAAAACA
>NW_015558570.1:736807-737679 GCF_001515605.1 Sinocyclocheilus anshuiensis | reverse complement strand
GCACACATAAACTCAGAAGAAACACACTGAGGTAAAAATTCAATGTTTAGTTTATTCATAACATGATATAGTTAAGTAACACCATGACAAGTGAGCTATTTTGCTCAATATTCTCACGACGCAAAAAAACATTCAAAACACCTACAGAGCGCTCTTTCGCTGTCTAGTGCGCTCTTTTATGGCATGATTCAGTCTAAATACATCCTGAATGATCACAAATTCAAGACATGGGGGCAGAAAATGTGTATATTTAAATGTGATATTGATTTTTTACAACAGTTCAATAAACAAAGTTTTATTAAGAGACGTACGTTTTAGACACCATATTGCCTGTTTTTGCACTATTTCGCCAACAAAAATAATTCCAAACACAGCCACAGCACTGTTTCGCGTCTCTGAGCAACATGACGGTGTTTCGTTCTTGAATGAATCAACCGTTTACATGATTCAGTTCAGTCGCAATGACTCACTTATTAACAGTGACTTGCTGCCACCTACTGGCAGTTTTGATTTCACATTTAAAGTATCTTTTCTTTTTTTAAATAATTTCAAACATCAGTTTTCAACGTTTTATGTTTAATATATCAAAACATTATTTATGTATTTGTAACTGCAGGTTAAATGCATTCATGTTCTGCATTTAACAGTGTGTAAATACATCTAAATGCTACTTCAGATGCAGCTTATGTCTGGATTGCAAAGATGAATTTTGTTGATACTGATTTCATTTGCTTGGTATCAGCCCAAATGTCGTATTATTTTAATTCACTGATTAAATGTAAGAATTTGGCTCAAAAGATAATGCACACTTTTAGAAAAAATGGCGTTATAAAGGTAAAAATGCCCATAAAAGGTAAAAATCAGTTTAAACT
>NW_015558570.1:734879-736622 GCF_001515605.1 Sinocyclocheilus anshuiensis | reverse complement strand
TATATATATATTTAAAAAGTATATATAAAAACTGCCTTATGTGCAATTTAAATGTTTTTATAAAACTATGTTTTTTTCTGAGTGTTGATTATTATATCTAATAAATAAATAGCAATTGAATTTAGACTGGTTGGTACTGCTGGTAATTTTAACCTTTAATATTATATTAATGTACCAACTGATAATATTATATTAATGTACCAACTGACAAGGTTTCCTGTATAGTTCACAGCATTAATTGAGAGATTGTTAAAAAAATAAAATAAAAAAATAAAAAAAATTACATGAAAATTGTACCTGATAAATAGCCAAATGAATCGAAATCTAATCGATTAAGAGCTTGTGAAATGAAATTGAATCGATTCATGAAATGTGTGTCATTACCTAGTACTAGTTAATATTGTATGTTTTTGTGCATCGTGCTGATTGTTTCAGTGTGTAGGCTATACTGATTTCTAAAGGGAACTTTGCATTATAATGGAAGATTACATATCTGGAAGATATTACATATCTGTTTATAGTATGTTAGTATACTAAAGTTACTGAGCAACAACTTGCAAAAATTTATACAAATGTGCGATTAACTGAAACCAGTAATGTTTTGTTGTTCAGCACTGTTTGATACGGTTATCTTAGTGATATCAGTGCATATCAATGCCAGTGCCATCTTAGTGATATTAATGCCAATTTGCAATGTCATTGCAGAAATGCCTTTTTCACAGTTACAATACAAGCAAATGTTCAGTGATAGGGTGTAAAGCAGGTATTAAACAGCTAGACCTTAGGTTAGATGCCACGTTGAATTTAAAGTGGATAAAAACGAGGCTGTGATAGATAAACTTAGTGTTTATAATGATACAAACTGTTTTATGGAATTTTTGTCTACTGAAAGTTATTTTCAGAAAGACTTTTCATCAGCTGAACATTATCAGTATGTTATTAAACAACAGTACAATCCATTAAATGCACTGTACTTTTATCCCTCACAGCCTAGTTTTTAAAGGGGTCATATGATGAGATTTCAATTTTTCCTTTCTCTTTGGAGTGTTACAAGCTCTTGGTGCATAAAGAAGATCTGTAAAGTTGCAAAGACTAAAGTCTCAAATCCAAAGAGATATTCTTTATAAAAGTTAAGAGTCAACCACGCCTACCTAAAACGGCTCCCACATGTCTATGTCACGATGTGGGAAGATTTGCATAACGCCGCCCAAATGTTCACGCAAAGAAAGAAGGTTATAAAAGAAACTTTTATTCTCGCTGTAGTATTGTTGTTGCAGCCGCCGCTGCCATGTTGTGGAGATGCTGTGTGCATCGTTGTGAAAGCGAAACTACTTTGTTTGGCCTTCCAAAAGAGGACGATATCCACTTCGTCATGCCTGGAGCTGATCCGTGCTGGTCGCTGAGGAAATACAGATGAATTTTGTTGATACTGATTTCATTTTCTTGGTATCAGCCCAAATGTCGTATTATTTTAATTCACTGATTAAATGTAAGAATTTGGCTCAAAAGATAATGCACACTTTTAGAAAAAATGGCGTTATAAAGGTAAAAATGCCCATAAAAGGTAAAAATCAGTTTAAACTTATTGGAAAAGATTCATTTCTATCTGATTACCACACAGAATATGAAGATTATCAAAAGCTTTAGGAGTCAGCTGTCCACGAAAGCCCTTAAGATACCAGCATGATAACACACTCAATCAGTTGAATGAATGACTCAATGACTCACTCATTAAGTGACTTA
>NW_015558570.1:728977-734543 GCF_001515605.1 Sinocyclocheilus anshuiensis | reverse complement strand
CACATGTCTATGTCACGATGTGGGAAGATTTGCATAACGCCGCCCAAATGTTCACGCAAAGAAAGAAGGTTATAAAAGAAACTTTTATTCTCGCTGTAGTATTGTTGTTGCAGCCGCCGCTGCCATGTTGTGGAGATGCTGTGTGCATCGTTGTGAAAGCGAAACTACTTTGTTTGGCCTTCTTTGCAGTGTAAATTATTTAATCTGACTGGTAGCAGCCCTATAGTGTATAATTTGACATGAAAGATGATGCATACATCTAAAAAGGTTAAAAATAGGTCTTTGTAAAGGTAAATAAAAATATGCAGATTTAAGTAAATGAAATGAAAATGAAAATATTGCTTCAGAATAAATTGTTTACTCCACCAAAAATCTCAGTGATGCAGTTATTTTGCAGGGATATTCTGTATGGAATATTGTCTGCTGACATGAAAAGTTCACTGTATATCATAGTAATAAATGCCATTTATTACAGGCGCTTCTGACTCACAGCCTGTAAGTACGTTTTTTATATTTAAATAATTTGCCACTGATGATTCAAACACGAGTTTGAGCAGTGTAGAGTAGCGCTCGTTGTTTGTCATTACGCGGCGCAATACGCAACGCAACGTGTAAAAACAGTATAAGTCATTATAATCAGTAAAATATTGTCTGCTGATATGAAAAGTTAAACTGTATTTCGTAGTAATAAATATCATTTATTACAGCAATGATATTTTGTTTTCTTTTTTATTTAAAGAAATTAAATATTACATATATGTATGTAATAAAATGTGTATTTCCATTACAGGTTTAGGTCTTAAATTTCATATAAGGTGGTATTAAAAAGGTCTTAAAGTCTTAAATTTAACTTGTTCATGTCTGTAGAAACCCTGAGTACAAGTAGAGTTCTTGTAAACATTACGCAATATCCAGTAGGGCTCTAGTAATCAAATCCATATCCAAAAGTCCTGTAGGAATTTCTCTTTATTCAGTAAAATCTTTTTTGATTTTTAGGACTCTTATTTTATGCCATAAGGATTTTTTAGGGTTGTTTCAAAATTATGATAGCACAAAATGTGTGTTTATCGATAATTAAATTTTAATTCAACCACAGTTGAATTTTCATGCAAGTTATTTGTGCACATAAAATGATGCAATAAAATAAATGTGCACTTAAAAAAAATAATGCAGGTGGACAGAAGAAATTAATAAATGAAAAGCATCATAGGAAGTTTTGGCAACAGACAGAATGAAAACATTGTTTAAAATCTTTTTGCTCTGTTAGGATATGAGATCTGAAGGTGTAAAGGTCCAGTAATATCAACTCTCTTGAGATGGCCGGAACGTCCATCTCTTATGACAGCCACTCTAGTGATTCAGAAAATTGGGATCAACGGACAACATGTCCGTCTAGGAGAATCTGCAGACACTTAAAGTAAGTCTGGATAATAGTAGAGATATCCAGTCATAGGCATGTCCACCTGCTGCATGGATTTTCTGTAGCCTTCCTTCAAAAACAGCACTATCAGAGGCATTTGGAATAGGGTATGGGGTTGTAAAATTTCTCCTACAGTTAAATTCATTGTGGTTCACTCCAAATGCTAAATCCATTGTTTATATAATTAATATATGGGGCAGAGTTGATAATATGAATCAATTTTAATCAATCTACTTTTTGATTCTTAAATGGGTAGAATCTTAGATTCCAAGATCGCTCTTTTTTTAATTCTGTTTTCTGACAATGCGTAAACAAAACTTC
The DNA here is from genome assembly GCF_001515605.1 of Sinocyclocheilus anshuiensis. Classification (NCBI taxonomy): domain Eukaryota; kingdom Metazoa; phylum Chordata; class Actinopteri; order Cypriniformes; family Cyprinidae; genus Sinocyclocheilus; species Sinocyclocheilus anshuiensis. The sequence continues at coordinate 732,802 of NW_015558570.1, read as the reverse complement.
ACCAAACATAATTTTCAGTGCGCCTTCCATTCAGTGATCGCATAAGCTTTGTGCTTTGTTTTAATGCTTGTTTTCAAATTGTAACAAATTGGAGTATTGCATTACACCAAATACACAAAATAATGTTCTTTTTAGCAACATCATATGACCCCTTTAAATTATATATGGCCACATGACAAGGCCACTGATAAGGTTTTGCATCTTTGCAGTGTACGTTTTAAAACTTTAACCCTAAAAGTACCTTTCTAATCGATTTTGCATATTTTAAATGAGAAAAAACTAAAAGCATAGAGAGCGTCTCTGTACAGTACATAATGTACAACCTGTACGCCTTTGTGTGTCAGCGCCACCTGCTGGCCGTTGAGAAATAACGCTTGTAAGGATGTAGTCGGAAACAATGGCCATAAAAGCTTTTGGTTATGAATGAAAGGAAGAGTTAAAAAAACAGCTTAAGACATGCTTTTTAAAGTACAGTTTTCGTCATTTAATTTAATTATTTGGTTCGTTACAAGCGCACCTTTTATTGTCAAGGATAGGTAAAGGTTATAAAAGGACACTGATGTCAAACAAATATAGCGATTGATTTGAATTCACGGCAGATCGTGCATTACAACACCCACTTTTTCTTCACCTTTCAATTAGCTTTGTACTATATTCAGAATAGAAGGTCATTCTAAGAAGTCTTGTATAACGCTTTTAACACTCGTGCGGTTGCGGGGAGGTTCACAGAGTTCATTTTACCATCGGCATGACTCCCATCACGCCGTCTCTTTCATCAGCCTATTGTGTTATCGTGCATGAGAGAATCTACAGTATCAGGAGATGTTATAAGGGTCGGCCTACGTCATCATCCGCGTGCCACAGTATAGCGGAGACAGCGAGCAGCCATTCATGCACGCGCGTGCCTCTCCGTCAGGTTACTATGCTACCTGAGGGCGTCCTTTCTTCTCAAACAGCTGCATTTGGAGGCTGTGTTCGCAGCGAAGAAGTTACACCGGAGTGCTCACATTATGCTGAAGTTGGAAAGTAATGCCCGAGGATGCTAAGTCGCCTGGCAAGCCCTCGTTGTGCGAAGCATTGCTCGTTCTTTGTGCGTTCATTCATCAGCTGTTTCCCTGCTGCTTTGTTTTAAAGCCAGGCGGGTACGTACACGCGCTTCACTGTGTGAATGAGTCTTAAAAGAGGCCTGTTTTGCTTTAGAAAGTCCTGAGAGAATATAGGAAAATGCGTATTAAGTTTTGTTTATAGATACTGTTTCCGATGCAGTTTCTTCATTACATATTCTATCGTTTAGAAATGAGTTGTATGCGTCATTTAAACGCATATCTGCAGGCTGTGCGCTTGAGGAGCGCATTGTCTGGCTGTTTAACATTAGAGGAGCGGTGTCAGCAGTGTGCTGAATTATTGATGCTACTTTTTCTGTAAGTAACAAGAATGGATTGTGCGCCCTTACAGTTACTTGGAACAAAAGTCAAGTTAAAAATGCTCGTCTTTTTGTCTTTTTTTTTTTTATTCTTGCTGATTGACATGCAGAAGGACAGATCTTCAATCGGCTTGTCTTTTCAAGAAGACGATCTTGTCCCCTAAGGGTCTGGAGACACCACAGTCATGCCATCACTTCAGTTCGTTGTGGGCTACTTCTGCCTGGCACATTTCTGGGCTGATGCAATAGAGAAGCAAAACGTGATCTTGACTTGTAATTATATAGGAATCATGCATGTGATTGGTAGTGGATCTTTGAAATGATCTTTACATGGGACAGTACTCAGAAGCTGAATGAGCCTGTCCTGTGTACTGAATGAATTTCTGTCTGAGCTGCTTAGGGAGTCGTTAGACTGCTCAGATGGTACTCAAAGGGTGCAGCTGAAGTTCAGGTTTCACCATTGCATTAATGGCTGGGATCTTGGCAGCTAAAATATCAATCAGATAGAAAGACTGAGGAAGCTGCTGAGAAGTGTTGGTAGTACAATGGTTTGCATAGTGTTTTTTTTCAGCTGAAACAGATGATTTTGGTGTATTTTAAAGTGTCTTATGAACAATATCCAAAACCATTATTTTAACCATTTATTATGTTTTACATAATCACACAATATATTACATTGCATTATATTATGAGTTGTTTTATTTTAATGATTCTGTTTTACACAGTTAAATAATATTTAGAGTATAGCAATAAAACAATAGGTTTTATAGTTTATCAGGGTAATAATAATTACTATTATTCTTAATGTTATTTGAGCCATTATACTATTTTTATGTACTACTTTGTATTGTGAATTTTTATTTTAATTATTTATTTCTGTTTTACACAATGAAATAACCTTTAGAGTATATGTTATATTATATATAATGTTATATTGTTCCAATATTAGTATTAATAATATTTTATAATTATTATCATTATAATGATTTAATTGATACTATAATAATAATAGTAATAATGAGTACTATTCTTAATATTATTTAAACCATTATATTACTTAATTTACTAAATTATATTATGTTAAGCATTGTTTTGTGAACTCTTAATTCACAAATATTTTTTATTTGAGAATAAATGCTTATCAATAATTATGTAAACAAAACAAATGACTTAATCTGTGAAAACCTTTGTTTCCTATCAAACACACGGTGTGCAATAACTCTTCAGAGACCCACCACCGGGTGCCATCTGTCGGAAATTTCTAGATTAAATAGACAAGTGTTGGTATCTGTAAAATGACCAATCTGTGTCTGATAGCGACTGTAAAGGTCACACCAGACTTTTCGCTCCATTCCATTTCTATTCATATTCATGGAAACACATGTACTCGCAAATAAGTTTTAGGTTTTGCTGTGTGACGTTTAATATTGGTTAACTCTGACCTGCAAATTCCCAAAAAACATTTGGTTTGCAGTATTGCGGGGTCCATATTACAAAATATATATGCATGCTCAAAGACTAATGTGACCACACTTCAAATTGCGTAATAAAAACAGACTGGATTTTATTGATTTTATTGGTGGGAAACTATAGATTGTTGCATGTGTGTTCTGCATCAGGTGGGAAAACTCACAGCAAAACAGATGCAGCAGAACTTATTGAACTTATAGCTGCTGTTGAGTATGGCGGTGCCGTGGGCTCTGGTCACGCTCTGGTTGGTTAATGGGGTCACAAAGCTTTTGGCTGGTGCAGTCATGAGAGTCGAAATAAATCGAGGGGTCCATATTAGACAGCACTTTCGCCGGGATAAAACAGGCCCTATTTCCAGCCTATTCATCATTTATTCAAACAGAATATTCTGCCCATGCACGCTTCACTGGACCCTTTATGTTTCTTCAGTGCAAGGGAAGAAAGAGGCATATCGGCTCAGTGCAAAGACCACAAAGACTGTCTTTAACTGTGTTTTCTGCTTTGGTCTGTGCTGCACTCCAGTCTCCTTGCTTCAAGGTCGTCTGTCTTGTAATGATCCTGTTTCAGGCCTGAGTATTAATGCAAGAAAAAATTAACAGCACCTAGTCTGGGCATAGGCAGTCTGGAGACTTTGATGTCTGGGTTTATAAAGGATTCATTAGTATTTTATAGCTTTATATATTTATTATTATTATTATTACTATAAGGGTTGTTACAGTTAATTAAATCTAAAACTAACTAGTTTGTTACTTGAAATAAAGTAAAGTAATACAAATTTTTAAATCATCTTTCATTCTCAAGGAAACATTTCTCTTTTTCATTTAGTTTAACTTGACATACTAAAATAACTAAAACTGAAATACAAAAATAATAAAAAACATACAGGTACACACACATACATACATACATACATACATACATACATACATACA
>NW_015558570.1:725790-728891 GCF_001515605.1 Sinocyclocheilus anshuiensis | reverse complement strand
TAGCTAATAGAATTACTAAAACTTTAACAAAAATTCAAATAAAAACTGAAAATATAAAAATAACAACTAACTCCAAAATAACACTCCAATTATTTAAAAATTCCAATTAAAAAAAATGATTATAACACTGATTACTACGTTAATATTATAATTTAACAACTAAATTTTATTATTAAAAATCCCTTTTTTTTTTGTTAGCACAATTTATGTTGTAAATACATAATCGAAGAGACCAGGGCTAGTTTTGTGAATATTTCTCTCTGTGGGTTTTATTCCATTTTTTTTGTCCTGGATTTCTAAATTAAATTATAAGAAGTATTGAATGTTTAATATAGGCCGTCACCTGGAAGGATTAGGTTAAAATTAAACCTCAGTCACTGTTTCCTCACAAGCACAGCACGTGAGGTGAATAAAATGAATACAAACGGGAATGAATCATCTGTGATTACACAGGTCAATACAGTGGTTTGTTGACAGATGAGGCTGTGCTGAAAGTGAACCTGCGCTGCTGTCCTTTTGTTTCATGCAGCAGGTTTTCAGGGAACCGTGAGAAATTGCGCTTTGCTGTCATCACACTTCCTACACTCAGCATCTCTTTTAGAGCCCAGAGTTCATCCAAGTTTATTGTATGCACTTGGCGAGTTCCTCACGTTGTGGAGATGCACTCGAACCAGCCCTCCCTCACCAGTCGAATGCTCACGTGTGTATCTGACTGTGTGTTGGCTTTTCCCGGCAGTGGTCAGCCGCGTGGAGCTCAGCTGGAGGGTGAGCTGGTGAAAATGAGCCTGCACGGAGCCAGCGGAGGAGGACCCCTGGACCACTCCAGGGAGAGATGGCGCTCTGGTGATCGCTCCAGGGATTCTTCACACGAGAGAGGCGAAGGACAGCTGACCCCCTGCATCAGAAACGTCACCTCACCCATACGCCAGCACCTCAGCGGTGAGCTTTGGGTTGTTCATTCTGTACCATTTAAAAAAAAACTCTCTCAAATCTTTCAAAATACATTTCTTGTTTTAATATTAACCCTACATATTAAGTAGTTGTATTTATATAATTATTTAACATATTAATTTACTAGTTAGTTTTTAATGGTTTTGAAAAAAGTACCTTATGCTCATCAAAGCTGCATTTACTTGATCAAAACAGTAATGTTGTGAAATATGATTACATTTTAAAATAACTATTTGCTATTGTAATATGTTTTAGGATAAAATTTATTTCTGCGATGGCAACACTGAATATTCAACAGCCATTACTCCAGTCTTCAGTGTCACATGATCCTTCAGAAATCATTCTATGATTTGCTGCTCAAGAAAAAAAAGTCTTCTTTTTGATGTTGAAAACTGTTTTTTTTTTTTTTTTTTCAAGATTCTTTGATGAACAGAAAGTTCAAAATAATTTATTTGAAATTGATTTGATTAATTGAATGCACCTTTGCTGAATAAACATTAATATCTTTAAAAAAATATCTTACGGACCCCTAAACTTTTCAACAGTAGTCTACATAAAATTAAAATTTTCGTTTACATTTTTTTTTATTGAATCGTGAGGGTTAAAATCTGTTGCTGCAACTTCGCCAACTGTCGCTGAATTGAATTTATTGAGTTACCATTTATGTACACTGATGGCTTCTTTGGTATCTTTACTGATGCTCTTAAGTCGGTAGGGACTGGGAAGCTTCACTTGTATTGTTTGACTCCTGTCTAACTTCCATGTTGATTCCTCAGACCGTGAACGGGATTCAGGCTGCTCATCGCGCTCCACGAGTCCCAGGCCTCAGAAAGCATGCACCTCCAGCCTGTTCTATGGCGACCCTCATAGTAAAACCCACAGCTCCGACATGATCTACGTGTGCGAAAACGTCAAGGAGGGCCCTCGCAGTTTGAGGACTGCCGAAAGAGTCACTCTGATTGTAGACAACACACGTTTTGTGGTCGACCCATCCATCTTCACTGCCCAACCCAACACCATGCTCGGCAGGTAGGATAAACTTCGGTCACCTCTTTCAGTTTGTCTGTTCATTATCGGTTCAATGCAATCATTCACTTTGTCATATTGTGTCAGTGTTTTAATAAATAACTGGTGGGCTTTGTCTTGAAGGATGTTCGGATCTGGACGGGAACACAACTTCACGCGTCCTAATGAAAAGGGAGAGTATGAGGTTGCTGAGGGAATCAGCTCCACCGTGTTCAGAGCCATTTTGGTGAGTGCACTATGCTTTAAAAGCTTTATTGAGGTTTTAAATATCTATTTGGCATAGTGTACCGCATATTGATTAAGTGCCGGATTAGACTGCAGTATCAAAATTCACATGACTTCAGCACAAAGCGTAATGTTTTGTTAAAACGCATTGCAGATGTATTTCTCACATAAAAATGGCAACTCAGCAGAACGTTTTCCCTACTGTCTGGTTTCTTTGGTTCCCTGTATTATCTTGAGAATAAGTGCCAGCATGTTTTGTCTTTTTGTTCCTGCCTTATCACTTTTACTGACCTTGAAATAAATTCATATTTAATAAAACGGATAGTTCTGATCCTAGCTGATTAATGGTTTTGATAAAATTGCATGGCTTTTATGTTATGAATGTACAAATCTACACATTTTTGAGATTCACTATATATATATATATAGCACAGTCCTCACAAAAAAATATATGAATGTGTTCTGCAGACCTAATCATTTCAGTTTATTAGTTGCAAAGCTGTGTTTAAATAATTGTAGTTGCGATTCTTTTAAAGTAGATCAATTCAAAGATGTAATATTGCAAATACCTTGAACTTCTTTTTTTGACACAATGTCAAAACAATGTCAAAACCACACAATGCTATTTTAATGAGATTTTCAGAGAAGATTTTAGTGCATCTAAAAGTTTGCATTGAACAGTGTATGGTGTTTTAAAATGCAATTTATGAATAATATATTGATAATAATTTTAATAATGTGTAATAATAAAAATGGTAGTAAATAAAACTTAATTAAGACAATGTATTTTTGCTAAGAATAATGAAGTTAAAATAATTGTTAAAGAAAAAAAGAAGTAGTTTGATTATAAAGTATAAAATTATAAAAAGTTAAATTCATCAAAGCTATGTATATATATA
>NW_015558570.1:701325-725765 GCF_001515605.1 Sinocyclocheilus anshuiensis | reverse complement strand
TTCAGTGTCACATGATCCTTCAGAAATCATTCTAATATGAGAAACTGTTGTGCTGCTTCATATTTTTTTGGGAACCTGTGATATTTTTTTTCAGGATTCTTTGATGAATAAAAAGTTAAAAAGAAGATCATTTATTTAAAATAGAAATCTTTTCTAACAATATACACTACTGCTCAAAAGTCTGGGGTCAGTACATTTTTATTCTTTCTTTTTTTGAAAGAAATTTCTGTATTTTTGATCAAATAAATGCAGCATTGATGAGCAGAAGAGACTTCTTTAAAAAAAACATTACAAGTCTTACTGATCCCAAACTTTTGAACGGCAGTGTGTGTATATATATATATATATATATATATATGTAATTTTTTTTAGCATTTACAATTAACATCTCTCTCTCTCTCTCTCTCTATATATATATATATATTACATATTTAAAATGTACATTTTGTATACAAGTGTTTAATCAGAAATTTTTTTTTATTTGGTCAACTTTGGCATTCGTTACAAGCCCGTCTCTGTGACATTGAAAGGCTGAAAGAGTTAAGCTTCTACCGTGAGGCTCAGCTCAGTGGAAAAATCAGGACAGCACTACAGAAATAACAGCCATATTGAAGCTTTTTCTTTTTTTTCAGTGAAGTGTTTTGTTGAGCGTCTTCATGCTGTCCGTATGTTGAGCTCTTTCCACGTTTGGCTGGCTTTAAATGGATCAGTGCGTGTGAAGAGTGGGAAAAGCAGAGGGGGTGTGTGTCTATCTGGCATCGGAGCCATTTGCTTCTCTTTGGAATAAGTGCTGCTTCAGTAATGGCCGCCTGTTTGTTTTTCCTCTGCGTCTCCCTTTTAACTAGCAGGATTACTACAAATCAGGGATAATCCGTTGCCCTGATGGGATATCCATCCCGGAGCTGAGAGAGGCATGTGACTACCTTTGCATCGCCTTCGACTACAGCACCATCAAGTGCAGAGACCTCAGTGAGTATCTATTAACATGACAAATGCACCAAACGGATTAGTCTTTTTGTGCCGGAAAACGCTCTGATTGTCACGGCAACGGCGGAGCTGGATGGTATTCCGAGCGTTTTGGATGACTGAGGATGGTAGATGCGAGAGAGCAGAAGTAGGTCAGTGCTGTATCCGATGTGATTGCCAGATATGGGTCACTGGATGCTGTTAGCGTGACCGGTTTACATTGTAATTGCTTTTTTAATTGAAAGTATCATGTATATGTCATTATATGGCTGGATTGAATCAGTGAGTCAGCTGCTGAATCGTTATGAGCTGATTTGAATAACGCTCTGGAACATGTGGGCTGCAGGTGCACTCATGCATGAGCTGTCTAATGATGGCGCCCGGCGGCAGTTTGAGTTCTATCTGGAGGAGATGGTGCTGCCCCTGATGGTGGCCAGCGCTCAGAGCGGAGAGAGGGAGTGTCATGTGGTGGTGCTGACCGACGACGACGTGGTGGACTGGGATGAGGAGTATCCACCGCAGATGGGAGAGGAATACTCACAGAGTCAGTTTACTTCAGCTGCACCTCAATTACACACTGTTAACTCAATGTCAGTCACTGCATTATGGGTAATTTCTGGGGGGGGGTTATTAGAATTGATTGTTCGTGGTCATTAGTGGTGTGCGCTTGTGGTTTTTGAACACCTTTAAACCCATATTGCTACAAACATGAATGATACCGCAAACTGCAGCTTGTTGGGTTATGATTTTGACCTTGTAGATGATAAAATGGGTGAACACCCTAGCAACCACATAGCAACTCACTAACATAAGCAAGATTTTTAGTTTTTAGCCAGAAAAGTCTGGATGTATCAAAGATCATTGTAGGTTTGTAAGGAATATATTCGTATGAATCAAGGTCATAATGGTTTTGTCTTTGTCACACAGTTATATACAGCACAAAACTATACCGCTTCTTCAAATACATTGAAAACCGAGACGTGGCCAAGTCGGTTCTAAAGGAGAGAGGACTGAAGAAAATTCGATTAGGCATCGAAGGTAAGAGACTGAATAACAGGATGTGGATAAGATGGCTTTCAATCGGCTGCTTTCAGATCAACCTGAAATGAAATTAGCTTATTCACACATTACACACATTTAAAGGGATAATCAACCATACACTGTTTTATAATAGAAAATATTTTAAATAATGTTGGTAACCAGAGTATGTGAGCGGAGTGGAGTGGCAACAATTTCCCCTCCGCGCTCCAAGCATTCAATAATCACTCCGCTCCAGCTCCGTTCCGAGTTCACCATTTCCCGCTCCACTGATCAGAAACATCGCCCCGCGGCTAAATTATTTCACTATGCTTGAAAAATCCAAGTTCTGTTCAGAAATGATATTAAACGAAAAATAAATGCATAATACTAGAAGAATAGTTTTAACATGGTTTATTGGAACACTACAATTAGCCCAAGTCCATATTAAATGACTGCTTAACTCGCTTAGCTTACTTGTCTGTGCAACGTCTCTACTATGGCGAAGCTGAGGGTAGTTACTTCAGAAACAGAAAGAATATGCTGTAACTTTTCCGTTTTTAAGCTGATAAATCACAGGACAGCATTGACCAAATTTTCTTCATTCCTGAATGTATGCGTGCGATCTGTACGTTATGTGTGAGCTTGTGTGTTCTGTCCGTGTGCAGCAATGTAGCAGCACATTAGTTTCGAGCGGAGATTAACAAACTGTACAACTTACAACATGCTTTAACCTCCCGCACTCGTCCATTGCCATTTTAACCTTCATATGTGATTCACATATCTGTCAAGCTAACTAATTATGTTTAATGTGTGAGTTGACATAATTTGTGCTCGTGACGGAGCGGTAGCGGAGCATTCTCGGAGCGAGTGAAAACCTCAATGCTCCGACTTTCAAAAAATCCGCTCCTAGCTTCAGGCAAAATCACACCGCTCCACTCCTCGCTCCGCTCACATACTCTGTTGGTAACAGTTTCGGTTCCCATTGACTTCCATTGTGTGTCAATGGGAATCAAAATGTTTGGTTACCAACATTCTTCAAAATATCTTCCATTATATTCCACACACACAAAAAAAGACTTACAGGTTTTGAACAACATGAAAGTGAATAATTATACAGATTTTTTTTAGATAATGTTAACTATCCCTTAAATTTGCATTCTTGCTAATGCTGTGCCTATGTTTGCATCTAGGTTACCCAACCTACAAGGAGAAGGTAAAGAAGCGACCCGGCGGACGTCCTGAGGTCATTTACAACTACGTCCAGCGGCCCTTCATCCGTATGTCATGGGAGAAAGAGGAAGGCAAAAGCCGACACGTGGACTTCCAGTGCGTGAAAAGCAAGTCCATCACCAACCTGGCCGCAGCAGCCGCAGACATCCCTCAGGACCAGCTGGTGGTGATGCACCCCGGGCCTCAGGTGGATGAACTAGACATCCTCCCCAACCACCCTCAGCCCAGCCACCAGTATGATGCTGATCCTGATGCCTCATCCCTAGCCATTTGACCAACACACACACGTGTCACCACTGGAGCACTGCAGAGAGAGGCCAGCCAAGTCATGCTGCCAAGACCACATTGCCTTTCAAGTCCTCTCCTGCCTTAAGAGTGTCAAAGACAATCGCTGTGGCAGCACATGACCTTTGGACACTGCCTTTCTTTCCCACATAGACCTCAACCAAAGGAGTTTTTTTAAATTAGACACTCAAAGTTGATAATCACTCCTTTGATTAGTATCTGAAGTGACTGTACTATGTTGTGGTGCTGTGTGGCTGTTTAACTTAGCAATAAAAAGGAGCACAACCCACTGGAGCACCCTGCGAGCGAGTGACATCATGCGATAAAATGAGAATCCCTTCTGGTTTTGACTTGGACGGGACGTAACGGAGCACCTGTGGAGCTTCACTGTGATGCATGGCCAGTGAATGAGTACTGAAATGATGTCACATGTTATTTTACAGTACTTTTCATTTTGACGTTATTTGTAGTTGCAGTGAGGTGCATCAGGAGAGAAATTCCTCTCGTGTACTGCTTGAGAAATGTTATTTTAATAAACATGATCAAATCAGCATGCTTGGTTTATTAGATTTGGTTCTAAATGTAGAAATGACTGTAATTCCTTTGTCATGTTTTCATAAAATTTTATTGGTGGATCCCAGGAAGATTTAAATTTCACCTAAAAATGAGATTTTGCATAGAAGCTAAGACTATTTTAATATGCATTTTTGTAACAATTAAGCACGTTTGTATCCATTGTATTGTCATGAAAATGTCAATGCAAAAAATTTTAAAATTGAATTATTTTATGAAATGCTTAAAAACATATACATAAACATCTATATACATTACAATTCAAAAGATTGGGGTCGATAAGGTTGAATGTTTTTTTTTTAAAGAAGTCCATTATACTCTTCAAAGCTGCATTTCTTTGATCAAAACTACAAAAAGAAAAATTATTACAATTTGAAATTACATTTCAAAATATATTAAAGTAGAGAACAGTTATTTAATTCCTGTGATGGAAAAACCTGAATTTTCAGCATCATTACTCCAGTCTTCAGTGTCACATGATCCTTCAGAAATCAGTCTAATATGCTGATTTGGTGCTCAAGAAACATTTGATATTCAAAAAAATCCCATCACACTTTTTATGTCACACTAATTCAATTAATTTAGAATTATGCTAATAAAATTATTTTGACCTACAAAATAATTCGCAATGGCACTAATTGATTTTTCAGATCTCAATTGTCAAACCATTCCCCTGACAACACGTTTAATTTCCTCAGATTTTACCACTGGATGGCAACATAGAACAAAAATATCTCAGCCACGGACCAATCAAAAGCCAGGGAAAGAGACATCAGCTGAAGCAGGCATGAGAAGAGCTCCATGAGGAATCATCTCTAGCAATTCTCTAAAAGACATTGATAATCTGTGGTGTGGGGGAGAACCGGAAATGTTAAAGACAAGTTTTTTTATTTTAAAAATACCCACTGCTGACACATTACACTTTTACCATATATATATATATATATTTTGCATAAAGAAATCTTACATAATAGAATTACAATATTAGTTACAATCTGCATATAGAATATTTAACATTTCAACAACTTTTGTAGTGTAAAAACATTAAAACACAAACAAAATGATATATATATATATATTTATATATGTATAGAAAGATATCCATGTTTGCTGATGGGAACCACAGGAATAATCCAGGCCAATATTTACAGAGAACCAGGCAGGTCATGAAAAATCGTGTGAGAATCGTGGGAAATGCACAGAGGCGGTTGGAAAGAAGTATGCAGCTCAACCATTCTGTGTGCTTTGTGTAGGAGGTCCTGTATGTAACGGCCACAGCATGTTAGCCTCCGCACACCACTGCGGTGCACTTCCTGTTCAGGAGCCTCTGCTGTGCCGAGCAGCTGCGGTGACCTGCAGTTAGACCTGTTTAGCCTTGGACCCGAAGAGCATCCTGATGGGAGTCCGCTGTGGTTTCACAAAGGCCAGGGAAGGTCGCTGAAATCCACAGGACCGCCGAGGCCAGCGTCAGCTTCTAGGAGGCTCATGATGACGGCCATGGCTGCCTCATCGTTACTGGGGCTGCTGGATCCGGGCTCTTCCATGATGTCAATACTGAGATGGGAGTTGTCACCTGCAGGCGGAGATTCATTTAGTGCACTTGCTAGAGAATATTACATGTGATTCACTTATGCGAGATTGTTTCAGTGTACTCACTCATTAATGAGTTATTTGAATATGGGTATCCTATCGAATCGGGCCCAGGCACAATTCCTGCTGAAGGCAGATCTGGAGTTCCACCATTTTGAATCTAAAAGACGAAAATGTTACAGAAAAACAAAACTGTAACGTAAAAGAATCATTTTTCATGCACTGGTCAATTTTTAGATTTGGAGCCATTTGTTTTTTTTTCATAACATACTATTTCAGAGTATTTAAACGAAACATTCAAAAAAATATATGTGACCTTGCACCACAAAACCAGTCATAAGGGTAAATTTTTCTAAATTGAGATTTATGCATCACCTGAAAGCTGAATAAATAAGCTTTCCATTGATGTATGGTTTGTTAGGATATGACAATATTTGGCCGAGATACAACTATTTGAAAATCTGGAAAATCAAAATACTGAGAAAATCGCCTTTAAAGTTGTCCAAATGAAGTTCTTAGCAATGCATATTACTAATCAAGAATTAAGTTTTGATATATTTACGGTAGGAAATTTACTAAATATCTTCATGGAACATGATCTTTACTTATTATCCTAATGATTTTTGGCATAAAAGAAAAATCGATAATTTTGACCCATACAATGTATTTTTGGCTATTGCTACAAATATACCCCAGCGACTTAAGACTGGATTTGTGGTCCAGGGTCACATATTTTTAGATGTTTTTTTTATTGCACTTTATCTATTTACATCTGTAAATTTTGAGAAAACAGCCTTTAAAAGCACTTCCATATACCAAACTTTACAGTTTTATTCTGAAGGTTTTTACAGACGGCTTTGTTGCCATATTTTATACATTATAAAGCATTTTATTCCTAAAAATGTGAAAACTGTGTTGACAGTATTTTCTGATTTTTGGAGTGATAAAAAGACACATCCAAAGTCCCCTTAGTAAATATTTTAGAATAATTCTGAACCTGGCTTTACCCAATGTTCAGATTTTTGTTCAGGAAATTTATGAAAATTAAAAATGTAATCTTGTTTTAATCAGTCACCTGGGGTGTCTTGCCCAAAAGGAAACGTTTAAACAAAAATTTAAATTTGCTGCAAATTTCTGCGTTCATTTTGGATTATTGACTGGTATTTTTGCCAATGGATTTTCTACAGACACACAGCTTTTCACTTCACAAGACATTAATTGATGGTTTGTAAATTATTGTGTTTTTATCAGCTGTTTGGACTATCATTCTGACGGCACCCATTCACTGCAGAGTGATGTAATGCTAAATCTCCCCAAATATGTTTTGATGAAGAAACAAACTCATCTGCATCTTGGATAGCCTGAGGGTAAACTTTCAGCAAAGGATCTTTTTTTGGTGAATTATTCCTTTAACTGTAGGTGTAAGTGTGGTCAAAGAGTGAATTTGCGAGGCGGCTCTCTCACCTTCTTTCCCCCTGGAGAGCAGGTGTCAGGTGGGGGCGTGGCAGTGATATTTAAAGGACTGGAGCCACAGCTAGAAGGGGAGGAGCCTCGAATCCTGGGGGCAGGACATCATTATAGAATCAAATATCGTTTTTGTGAACAATATTGCAGTGCAACCTAAATGTGCCGGATGCTGCACGTACCTCTGAATCTCCATCACTTCCTCGGCTATCATGCGTCCAATCTTGCCAGCTCCCGCTCTAGTCCCTCCTGGAATACCAGGAACAGTCTGAAGAGGACGCTTCCCCCCACCTGTCAGAAACATACGCACATAAATGTAAAAAAAAAAGAGATCTGTAAGAGAAACTGCTCAGCTGGAAAGTGATCTCACCGTCTCCTGATGTTAAAACGCTGTCCATGCTCTGAGGGGACGAGGCTGACCGGGAATAACTAGGGTCTGCTCCTTCCAGCATACTGCCCCTGAAACAACCCCATTCAGCACAATCAGCAATATCATTCTGCATTAGAATGTAATTAATAGAAAAATACCATTGACATTCAAAATGTGACATTGCAGAGTTAAAAAACTGGCAGGGTCTGAACTTATTCTTTTATTGTTAATAATAATAATAAACATGTTTTATATAAAACGGTTTAATAAATAATAATATTATCATCATCATCACCATTATCATTGTTATTAATACACATCATATACAAAATATAGTATATATAAAAATAATACTAATACTGTTACATAATACTTTTAATAGATTTGTATATTATTTCATTTCTTCTTATTATAATTTATTTACTATAATAAAACTATTTACTATAAAACTATTCTCTATAATTCAATTTAACAGAAATATATACACACATATTAAATAACATTTTTATTAAATAATAGTATTTGTATTATTATTATTAATACTAATGTATTACAATAAACTGTTTAAAAAATACACATACATACAATTTTATTATTAATGTGTTTATTTCTATTAATATTTATTAATTTTATACTATTAGTATTATATATTATAGTATATTATTTAATATACATTGGATTGTTTGTATAATTATTGTTCTATTTATATTAATAATTATTATTTTCATGTTTTATAATATATTATTTAATTGATTTACAAATAATGTTATTTTTAAAATCATTTTTTCTTAAGTATGTCATCAGAAATGGTGTTTTAAAGGCAGAGGGCGTTACATTTTTTATTTTTTTTTTACAATCACATGCACTAATTATTTGTGTACGATAACACTGAAGTAAATGAGTTTTTAAGTAGTGTATGAAAGGCAAATTTATTAGATCATGAATTACGTCAGTGGGGCCTGTGCTCATTTCCTCTGCCCGATTCAAAAAACAAACATTCACAAACATTATATGATGTGACACTTACGAAACCACAGTGTTTGTAGAGACTATATATTCAACCTCTTTGGTCCAGGGGTTCATGAAGCTGAACCAGCGGCTCCTCAGAGTGATGAAAGAGCCGTCTTTTATCTTGAATTTATAACAGTTTGTATGAATCTTTTCTCTCATCTGTAGCACTGAAGTAAAAAAGCAAATGATACACACACACACACACACACAAACCTTTAAAACCTTTATTTATTTATTTATTTAAAATGTCTATTTTTTCTACTTTTATTTCTCTCTATTCATAAGTCTTTTAACCCATGCAAACTACCTGCAAAGCTGCTGATACCTTTCTTTTTGGAGCAAGTTGAGGGGAAGTCCTTGTCCTCCATCTTGACAGACTTTATACTATTAGTATTATATATTATAGTATATTATTTAATATACATTGGATTGTTTGTATAATTATTGTTCTATTTATATTAATAATTATTATTTTCATGTTTTATAATATATTATTTAATTGATTTACAAATAATGTTATTTTTAAAATCATTTTTTCTTAAGTATGTCATCAGAAATGGTGTTTTAAAGGCAGAGGGCGTTACATTTTTTATTTTTTTTTTACAATCACATGCACTAATTATTTGTGTACGATAACACTGAAGTAAATGAGTTTTTAAGTAGTGTATGAAAGGCAAATTTATTAGATCATGAATTACGTCAGTGGGGCCTGTGCTCATTTCCTCTGCCCGATTCAAAAAACAAACATTCACAAACATTATATGATGTGACACTTACGAAACCACAGTGTTTGTAGAGACTATATATTCAACCTCTTTGGTCCAGGGGTTCATGAAGCTGACCCAGCGGCTCCTCAGAGTGATGAAAGAGCCGTCTTTTATCTTGAATTTATAACAGTTTGTATGAATCTTTTCTCTCATCTGTAGCACTGAAGTAAAAAAGCAAATGAGCATTTATTACAAACGTGATATTGACTGGCATTATAAGAGTAAAGCACTTATTAAACATTAATTTACAAATGGTATGAATTAGGTGATCAAGCCAATAAAACAGAAACCTTGTCTGTGGCACTCGGCGAGGTGACCGATATCATCCTGGTGAAAATACTCATAAAATGACGTTCCTAGAAGCTCCTGAGGCAAGTATGCCAGGATGGCTGTTGCCCTAAATGGAAACAATGAATTAAATGAGATGCTAATCCACTGACATGAACTGAAAGCAATACTTGTAGACCCTTGAGGTTTCTGACAATTCAAATCTCATTTTAGCAAGTTATCAAATCTGCTCACCCCAGACATTATTAGTGGTCTTTTGAGCCTTAAAGGCGTATACTAAAGTGCATCTAAAAGTTTAGCTGGTGCCCTATAAAAGATCTAGAAAACATTCTGGAATTGGATCATTCTTGCAGATAATGCCACACTGATCTAAAAACACCTTCTCACCTCTGGTCGACGAAAACAAACTTGCCATCGATAGCGTGGCGGGAGACGTATTCTGTGGGTTTAACGCGGATGTCGCCGTTCATGGGCTGGGGGATGATATGCGGATGTAGGCGGCCAATGGCCACTAGACAGCTGAGGTTGCAGCCCTCATTATCGGGTTCGTTATCCTCGTCCAAACCCATCTTGGTGGGCGGCCAGCTTTTTAGGTAGCCAGTGCTATGGATCGTACAGAAACTCTTGCGGTCTGCTGTAGAGAGAGGGAGAGATTTATCCATCAGCCTCACAGACGGACGGTTGCATTTCATTCAACAGAAGAAAGATCGTCGGGCCCCTGAACACAGTCTGGAGGGGCCGGGAGTGATGTCAGTCTTCACTGGCAGACCAGCTTCAGAGAGAACCGAACATCAGTCCAAGTGCCTTTGGCTAAAATGTGAGTAAAATGACTGCTAACACCTATTAAAACAAACTTTACTTTTGGCATCGATGAGTCGCTCCCGTGGAGCCGTGTCTGATGATGACAGCTGCTCTTTCACTTTGGCAATGTCTTTTGGATGCAAGTAGTCGAACAAACTCTGGCCAATCAGATCATTCTGATGGTGCAAAAGAACAGTTTGCATTAACGTCAAAAACTTTACTGAATCAGAGCATGGAGATCACTGTCAAGAAAATATACCCGAGTGTAATTGAGAATTTTATAAACAGACTCCGAGACGAAGAGAATCTTTCCACGATCGCAGCCAACTACAAAGAGGAAGCCATCGGCAGCCTGCGGAGAAAGAGGGAAGAAGAGTTTTAAAACAAATCCTAAAAGTTTCCCACATGATAAATTCTCAAAAGCCTTGGAGTTGATATTTTAAACACACCCTTAAAATCAAGTGCTTTAATTCATCATCCGACAAGAATGCTGGCTTATAGTTTGCTTCTGTGTATGGGTTGGTGGCCCCTACAAGAAGAAGAGAGAAAGAGAAAAGCCAAGCATAAGTAAATGTGGAAAAAGTTTGGTTTTAGACTCATAATGAGCTCGATCAGATGTATTCTGGCCGGTTCTGTGGTAGAAAGCTCACACCTCGTAATGTTTTCATGTGTTGGACGGCCATGCGCAGTACAGTAAGTTTGTCCAACTTGCGAGACATGGCATTGCAAGTGGGGATTAACGAAGCCAACTCATCTATAAAACTGTTCATTTTATCCCTGCGTCTCTTCTCTATCTGACTGTGAGCCTCCCTAAAAAATAAAATAAAATAAAAAAATCAGCTGAAAACATACAAGCAACACACCTCTTTTACATACAATATATATGTATCCTCTGAAGCAGAGAAAAATCTAATCTGCACCTTACCTGGCATTTTTTATCCGGCCCTGCTGGTCATCCCTGGATTTAGGAGAAAATATGTATTTATTAATCATTAATTTATTAATCTCTTTATGTCTTAAAACGGTGTATTTAAAGATAACAGCATGTACTTCATATTCATTTACCTTCCCATTGCCTTATCTTTATCTGTGTCCATACTATCACTGTGAAAATCAAAAGAAAAACCATAGTTTTTCATGAAACAACATTTTTTAAATTACATTATTTTTCAATGATCTTATTAGTAGGGTAAATTTGTGAAATATATTAGGAAACATCTCTACTCACTCAAACGAAAAGCCATCAATCCTGTAAAACAAAACATTAAATACATACATCATAAATTAAAATATTTCAAAACAGACATTTCATATTTTAAACGAATAATTATAAATAATATAATTATAAACACACATAATTAATATAAATAACAAAAAATATTATTTAAAATATGAATAATTGCATAATTTATATATTATGTATTATTAAGATAATGAATTAAGAAGTTTTAATTAAGAAAACATTGTGTTTCAGATATTTTGGAGAACAAACAGATGTGTGAACTGCAAACATGCCACTTTTCATCTGACAATATTAAAATTGTTATTATATTACAATTCATAAACTGGCAATTTTTTTAGAAAACCGAAACTATACTATCAGGAGTTCACGCACTGGTATTCGGTGGTGCTGCCCTTCCTCTTGCGGTTGTAGTCCATGCCCGTAGTGCCAATGGAACTGCTGATGAGATCTGCAGAACTCTGGGAAATGAACTCATTCATAGTGGAGGAGATGTCCATTCTTTGGTCTGCCATTAGATCATCTTAAGAGCAACACGGGCAAAAAAAAACAACAACAAAAAAAAACCTTCTTTAAAATGGCTATAATATGCTATATTAAATCAATGTGTGTATAGAGAATACAAGATGCTCACCACACAGATTCAGTCAAGCAGATGTTCAATGCATGTCCTTCCACTTGTGACAAGTTCCTGTGGACAAAAATAAATCTGCATTTATAACAACCAAATGGGTTTCCATTGACAACAAACTCTACATTTCAGTTTCACAAAGACATTACATTTGAAGTTACGAGACATTATATAGGTTATATAGACATTGCGGGGCCAAAAATCAAAACAGCTTGATAACTGAGACAGTTTAGTTTTTTGGGGGATTAAGTGAATGGATTTTTATCATTGTAGGGTGGTTGTGTCCGCACACTGCTGAGACACATTTATATGCAAACACCATGTATAAGTGAATTTTGCATCCAACATCCACTTTGATAGAAATAATTGTTTTCGTGAACCATTTTTGACCAAATGGACCAAACCATTTTGGACCCCATTGGATTTCATTGTACAATACAATACAAATTTTATTTCTATAGCATGTTTAAAATAAATGCCATTGACCAAAGTGCTTTCCAAAACTCAAACCTAAATTTTACAGGCAACCAGTGAAGGGAGACCAAAATTGGGGTTATACTCTCTCTCTTCTTTGTATGAGTCAGAAGCCTGGCCACTGCAAGAGGAGATAATTGACCCAGAGAAATATATATAAAGAATTACAGTACTCAATGTGTGATGATACAAATGCATGAATGACAGTTTCAAGGTCTTTAAAGGAGAGAATTGGTTTTAATTTAAAAATAATTCTGAGTTGGGAGAACCCAGCCTTGACAACTCTAATGACCTGCGTATCTAGAGCCAAAGCTGAATCCATGACAACACCCAAATTCTTAAGATGATCTTATAACACAGCCTACTTATAATTTCCTTAGTGACAGAAAGGGGTGCAAAGACAACACACTCAGTCTTTTTGGTATTAAGATGAAGAAAATCACTCGTGTAACCTGGCCTTAGCCTCGGCTAAGCAATGTACAAGTGCATCAAAGGATGGAGATCAATTGGAGGATGGATCAATTGGGATATATAGCTGGGTATCACCAGTGTACAGATCATTCAAAATATTGCGTTTATGAAAAATTTTGCCCAATAGGCACAAATATGATGAAAATAAAATAGGCCCATGAACAGATCCCTGCGGCACACCACTGTTTAATTTAGCTGATGATATAGGCCATTAATTGCTTAAAACTGTACATTTTCTAAATTAGGTTTTTAAATAAATGGTTAAAACAAGCAGGAACATTTACATTGAATAAACTGCTATTAAAAGGAGTTTGAATAGTAGTACATAAAAGATCAAACAAATTTAACAGCAGCCAAGGAGGTATTGAGAAAAAAAAAAACACTGAGATATTCCACAGAATACAGAAAGTCATAAAGGTTTGGACTGAAGCAAGTGATGACAGTAATTTATTTTTTGGGTGAACTATCCCTTCAAGTTAATAGGTAACTTGAGCTTCCTTATTATCTACCAAAAAAATAAAAAATAAAAAAAATCTCTCATACACCCACAAACACTCACATACACACGGAGGAATCGGTGAACTTCATCAATGACCTGCTCTGGTTGCCAGGAAACCCTTGGAAAGCTCACAATCTAGGCCACATTTAGATTACAGAAACACAACTGGCAAAAAGAAAGGGCCGGAAGACCCACTTTCTCCCGCCGTAAATGAAACAGGAGTCCCCTGTGTTCAGATGGGATTTTCTGCTGAAATAAAAAGTGTGTTTGCAGACCCCCCAATCAGCCGTTTAAATGCCCACGCTGGAGCAAGAGTGCAGTGATAAGTGTGATGCATAAGACATTTTTCAAATTCACATAGTTAAACAAAAGTGTTAAAGGGGTCATATGATGTTGCTAAAAAGAACATTATTTTGTGTATTTGGTGTAATGAAATGTGTTTATGTTGTTTAAGGTTAAAAAAACACATTATTTTTCACATACTGTACATTATTGTTTCTCCTCTATGCCCCGCCTTTCTGAAAAGCGTCGATTTGTACAAAGCTCATCGGTCTGAAAAGTGAGGTGTGCTGTGATTGGCCAGCTATCCAGTGCATTGTGATTGGCCGAATACCTCAAGCGTGTGACGGAAATGTTATGCCCCTACCATATTGTGATGCCCTGTCCGGCCGGAGCGACGAGACAAAAACATTAAAACCCATTACAAACGAGGCATTTGTTGCATCCAGTGGGGACATAATTACGGATTATAATGACTTATACTGTCTTTTTACGCATTGCGTTGCATCGTGCCGCGTAAACATAAAACCATGTCTGCATTTGTGATCGGAGAAATGACAAACAACAAGCGCTACTCTACACTGCCCAAAACTCGCGTTTGAATCATCAGTGGCAAATTCTTTAAATATAAAAAACGTACTCACCAAGAGCTTGTAACACGCCAAAGAGAAAAGAAAAATTGAAATCGCATCATATGACCCCTTTAAAAAACTCAGTGTTTTTATTCTCATCGTTCATGCACCACCATCACTCCACCCTTCTACAAATGATCCATTCTCGAATGCGTGGGCTAGCCCAAACAGACTGCCAAAGATAAAGAAAAAAAAAAAAAAAAGAGGAAGAAAGCGACGAGCAAAGAAGATAAAAGTAGGTCATCTCAGTTTATTCGAATTCAAGACGATTTCAGTATGGTGAAAGCCAAATATGCAAATTAAACCTCCCTTCATGGCAACTGTATTACAATGTCACATTTAAAGATTATACCTGTATTACTCATCCTAATTAAGAGCCTCATTTCAAGTTGTTACAGACAAATTCAGGAGAAACATTACGTGTGGATGAACGGAAAAAGTCCAGATGTGGTTTAAGGAAAAACAACTAATTCAGGAAGTAAGTGCAGATGAACGCCCTAATGATGAGTGTTTGATGCTGTACTTTAGGAATGCAGTTACGTCAAATGAACACCACACACCCATCTTACAATATGGAAGCAGCACTTTCACATAACTTGTTAGACTTGTCATGACTGAAAGCAGACTGTCTTATAAGATATATTATTTTTCACAAATGTAAAGCTGGACCAAGTTGTCACATGCATTTCAAATGATTTACATTCATTAGGTACTAGTTGGTGTTCAATGGTAATTAATATGTAATATTAACATTTTAAAATATTAGTATTATAAATATTTAACATTTATTAATATTGTATTAACAACAACAATTATTTATTAATACTGTATTAACAATTTATTTTAATATTAGAAATCTAAAATATTAAATTAATACATTTAATAATTATTCAAAATAAATTAATAATTTAAAATGTAGATAATTAAAAATACAGAAATTAAATTAAAATATTTTTTAAATTAATTTAATTTAATTATAAATATTAATATTTAAACTAAATTAATATTTGTAACACTGTAATAATAATGAAGTGTGCCAAAATAAGCTGCACTACTGGGGCATGTTCTCACAAGTGGGCAACTATTATGTTAAATTAATTGTATTTTTTTTACATGGTAGAAATGTTCAAATGTTTTTGTAGTCAATAGTTTAAGGTTTGTGCCTTAAATACAGACTTTCCCTTTGAAATATAAATCCATGCTAAGAAATATTCACTCAAGTCAAAATATGACAACTAGCCCTGTCTGCCCTATACAGTGTTTTGCAATGAAAGCATTTCCATTTGGCTTTTAATTTAAAGTTTCTAATTATATTCTCATCATAAAAATAAGCGAAAAGTTGAGCTGAAAATTTCGGCATAATATCCAGCATGATCTGAGAATGATGCAAAGAACATTGTGTGCTTCAGTGAAAGCAAGAACAACTGACCTTTTGCAAAAGTGACTTCTGGTCAGTGTCACAAATGTGTTTGCATTTGTATCGTTGCCTAGTAATACTGCATAATCTTAAACATTCCATGTTTAAAATATGAGATTTTTAAATGGATTTTGGACACCGTTGTATGCATATAGTACTCAGGCTAGTACTCTGGCTACTACTCAGTAGCCTACGCAGACTGGTTTAAAAAGGCACATCTGAATGGTGACTAACCTCACGCCCTTTATCTGTTCTCTTTAAAATGGCAACAAAACGGACATAGTAGAGAAACCGCAATCGGAAGCATAATGACGCCACTGTAGCCCTGAGCTGCCTACCTAGAAAGCATCACTTGCGAGAGCCTACACATCCTCCCAAAAATGCTGTCTAGATAGACAGCTCATAAGGATTTGAGACCCAGCACCAATTTAGAAGGCGAACACAGTTGATATAATGCAAACGTGAGTA
Source organism: Sinocyclocheilus anshuiensis (assembly GCF_001515605.1). Taxonomy (NCBI): domain Eukaryota; kingdom Metazoa; phylum Chordata; class Actinopteri; order Cypriniformes; family Cyprinidae; genus Sinocyclocheilus; species Sinocyclocheilus anshuiensis. Next base: position 709,289 of record NW_015558570.1, on the reverse strand, counting down.
CCTTTTGAAGTGACTGACCAACCCACACAGGAGGCTCAAGTACACTTGCGCTCCACCATATTAAAGGGGACGCAGACCATTAACCTCACTCACATCGATGATGGGTGTGGGTTTGTGGCTGCACTCTGCTATGATTTATGACTTTCTAACTAAATCACTGACAACATTATGTTTCTGTTGTTGTGGCAGCTGCATTAGTTCTAAGGTATTCAACCTGAGAAATGTCACCGACGCCCCTCCTACTGAAATCAATATGCGAACGGACAAAAAAACCGCACATAATACATCGACAAGCAATACGCAATACTTAGACCTAATGGTCAAACGTCAAATCGTCACACTTACCGGAGGAATAGCTCAACATCACAGTTCGTTTCGGTTATTTGACGTCCGGTCCGTGAGGAACTGTGACATAAACGGAATCAGTCTCTGACCTACTTTTCTTTCCTTCGTGTGACACCACTAACCTATATTTTCCACCAATAGGATCTTTGGATAAAAAGGTGCACTTGTTGTGGCCAGTCAGAATGGCGGTTACATTTCACGGAGGAATGATTGACACACGGATTGGCCAATCAAACAGGGCTTCTTGCGATTCACCGACATGGCTGATGATCACAGTAAGGGGTGGTTCTCATGTTGCTGCATTGTGTCTAATGTTCTTGCCCCTTTGAGAAACAGATGAGATTTTTGGAAAATCATTAGCTTAACCTGTAGAGCTTTTAATTTCTTTGAGAGAGATGCCGAGTTTTTTTTTTTAGGAATTACGTTAACAATTGGAATATGAATGTGTTCATAACATATCCTATTGAAAAACAAAGGAGGGACAGTGGTAGTGGAGACAATAACCAACTGGATAAATAAACAGATACAACTATAAAAGAAGAATTGCAGTTTTTCTTCCATATATGGAATATGTAACAGCATTACAATATTCATAATAGTATTGTTTTTAAAACATGTGTGTTTAAATAAATGTACACATTAGTTACTATTAATTTCTTGTGTTGCTATACGTTTTTTTTTGTTTGTTTGTTTTTGAAAGAAGAAGAAGAAGAAGAAGAAGAAGAAAAATACCAGAAGTTTAAAATTACTACCCAAAACCTTTGGTACTCTTTAAGGTACAAGGCTGGCTCCTTTAAATGTATTATTCATGCAGCTTGTCACACCACATTAATATTTAAAATAAACTAATGTACACAGACAAAAATCTGATTAAAAAAGGTCCAGTTATTAAATGTAGAAGATGAACAGTTTGATAAACATTTTGACTAATTTACCACAAAATCAGTTTTAGAATGAATAATTATAATAAAATTATTAGCAATGTATATAATTCTAAATGCATTACGATCTATGATGATATAGTATCACTTATTTCTATATTAATTATAATAAATTATATATTATTAATTCAAAAATAATATCAAGCAAAGGATCAGGTAATTTTAAATGTATTGTCTAAATTGCCAGACTGTGATTCTCTCTCTCTCTCTCTCTCTCTCTCTATCTCTCGCCTTTTTTTTTTTTAAAGTTGAATAGAGAGATACTACACTATATACAGTGAACACAATTTGTAGGTATATAATTTGTGTAGGCCTATAGATTAAATATATTTTTTAAAATATAAGCTTTTTTTAAAGTGTAAGCTTTATATACACTAAAATATGTGTCATCTTAAACAGATTATATAATGTATGTAAAAGTTACATATGATTTTTAAAATCAGCCTTTAAAAAGTGATTTAATTCATTTTATGTTACTATTTTTCTTAATTAATTTAGTTTCCTCTCTATCTCTCTCTCTCTTAATATAGAGTGTACTTTTCTTTTAGTTATAAATGAAAAACGATCAAAGAAACGAGAAAAGCTCAAAATGCAGGTCTCAATCAGTTGCAAGTAGGACCCACTGTGGCAATATCAATGATGCCACCCTGGAAATTTATAAAACCATCTGTAAATATAAGCTTACAACAAATACTAAAAGAAAACTCAAAAATAATGCCACAGTGGATAATAGTTCAAAACTATGTAGAGCAGTATCAAGAGGAATTATTCATATTTACGGATGGATCAAAGCAGCCGGAAACAGGCCGTACTGGTGCAGCATTTTTTATTCCTCGGTATGAAGTAGTAGTCAAAAAGAGGACAACAGACTACCTGTCAGTTTACACTGTGGAGTTAGTAGCAATTTTACTGGCATTAGGGTGGGTGGAAGAAAATAATCAGAACCAAGGTGTCGTTATAGCCTCAGACAGTTTATCAGCATTATTAAGCATTCAATCTGGGAGAGCGTCATGTAGACAAGACCTCATTTACCAAATACTCCACTTGCTTTTGGGTTCCTGCCCATGTAGGGGTGAAAGGAAATGAAGTTGTGGATATGCTAGCAAAAAACTCTACAAAGCATGAAACAGTAGATGTACACGTACCAATAAGTAGAGCAGAGGTCAAAACCATCATAAAGCAACATTCATTTAAAATATGGCAGGAATATTGGAACACAGCGGATACAGGACGTCATTTATACAGTATACAAAATCAAGTAGTCACAAGCATGAGGAAGGGCAGAAGCCCAAGGGAGGAGATGTTAGTCTCACGTCTTAGAATGGGTCACACTGGTTTAAATACAACATTGCACAGAATAGGAAAACATCCCACTGGATTATGCACTTATTGTAATGTACAAGAGACAGTGAAGCATATACTGTTAGACTGCAAAAAATATGAAGAAGATAGGGCAGAATTAAAGGCACAAATGGATGAACAAAGCATGACACTTGAGCATTTATTAGGGAAAGCATCTGGGAGAATACACAATTTATTAATGTTATTTTTGAAAAACAGTGGGTTAAGTGAAAGAATTTAATAGGGATTATTTTTATTTTTTATTTTTTTAAAATTATTATTTGTTTTATTTTTTATTTTTCCTCTCCACCTCTCCTTTGATGTCAGTCTAATGCCCACACTCCAGTCTAGCGTCCAGTCTCCAGTCTAGTAGGTGGCGGTAATGCACCTTTGAGATGAGTTGCCAACCGCCATTAAACCTGAAAGAAGAAAGAAGAAGAAGAAACGAGAACATCTCATACATCTGGCCTGAATGGTCACATGTAAACAAACTCGTGACGCCATCACCACGCGTCACATGTTATCAGACCGGATGTTTCATTTGTTCCTCTAGTGATTGTAACCTTATTTGCTAATAAATATAGTTTGTGAACGGTATCAGCAACCAGTATTGTGGTTTAACATCTCATAATGTCTTTAAGTTACGTAAGCTACAATGTAAAACATTAGCAAGCGGTTCATTCAACTAAACAGTTAACGTTAGCCGAATTATTAAATAACATTAAGGTAAGTTAAGCCTTTCGTAGTTATGCATGTGTATTAAATCAAATTTCAAGAACCAGATTTGTATCGTACTTATGTATTAGATGTCTAATCTTTGTTTTATAATGTAGAATGTTATACAAAATGTATAATTATTATGATATCTAAAATATAATTTGTCATTTGTTTTGGTTCAGCGCTTGTGTTGAATGCATAGACTGAGTGCACCATGGGTGCTGAACAGAGTGGAGATGCTGAACATAAACATTCAGACTTCAGCGCTTCAGGTACTCAACATTATATTACTAACGCGATTTTTACTTGCTCATGCTATGTTTATACTTGATGTTAAATATGTTCCTCATGGAAACGACATCAGCATCTTTAAAGATTTTTTTTTATTATAGACGTATATCTGTTAGAATGGAGGAGTTACTTATGTTGTATATATTCTACCATACTTGTTAGTAAGTTCTGTCTCGTTGTTTCAGTTGTACCCTCTCCAGCCAAGCATAGAGCCAAAATGGATGACATAGTAGTTGTTGCCCAAGGAACTCAGTCATTACGGAATATCCATAATGATCCAGATGTCATAAAGCTACAGGAAATTCCCACCTTCCAGCCTCTTCTGAAAGGTAAGCAGCAGTCCAAATGCCAACTATCTATTAGTTTAGGTTTTGTAGGAGAATAAATGGTTTATAATAGGTCTGGGTTGACAATATAAATGAATTTATTTGAACTGATCTTCATTTTGATTAACCGATATCGATAATCCTGAAATCAATCGTTTAGTCTATGGTGATTTCAGTTAGTGCTCTAACAAAACTTCACTAAACGCATTGTTTGTAGTGCACATCCCATCCAATAAATTGGATGTGCTGCTACTTCTCATATGAAACAAATTCTCAACTTTTAAAATCTGTCAATTTGATCACAGAATTTTATTACAGTCAGTGTGGTTGACGCTCTTTATTGTGGTGTGACATCTACCAAATTCAAAATGGAGCATTTTGATAAATATATGCAGTGCACTATATTACATACTCATTATATTTTTACTTAAGCTGTTAGGGATGTCTTCATTATTTAATGTATGTTTGAATAAATCTTTCATAAACACATTTTCATGACAGCCACTGGTTAAAGGTTAATATTTGAATAACGAATTGAAGTAGAAACATATGGAAAGCTTATTTCCACCATTAAATGAAAATATAAAAAAAGGTAATTGCAAATTTTCATCTCACAATTCACTTTTTTCTTAAGAATTCTGACTTTACATCTCACAATTCTGACTTTTTTCTTAAGAATTCTGACTACATCTCACAATTCTGACTTTTTTTCCCCCTCTCAGAATTCTGAGTCTATATCTCACAATTTTGACTGTTTTGTCAATGAAAATTAAGTTTGCATCTCACAATTTTGACTTTTTTCTTGGCATTGTGAGTTTACATCTTACAATTCTAACTTTTTCCCTCCCAGTTGCGAGTTTATATCTTGCAATTCTGTTTTTATTTCCCAAATGTTTAGACACCTAACAAATTCAGATTTTTTTCTCAGAATCACAATTGCAAGATATAAATAAGCAATTCTGTGGAAAAAAGAGAAAAAGTTGCAATTACCTTGTTTCGTAGCGAAATAAACTTCCATAGAATCATAATTATATAATTAAAAATCTGATATAAAAACGAATAATCAAATTTGGACTGTTATCAATAAGTTCATAATGATATGAATCACAATTTGAGCCTACTATTGGTGTCATTCTCTCAGGTGTGCTCAGTGGGCAAACCTCCCCCAGCACTGTCTGTTTAGAAAAGCTGGATTCGGCACAGGTGCTGCAGCTGTGTGTCCGATATCAGGATCATCTACACCAGTGTGCGGAAGCTGTTGCCTTTGACCAGAACGCTCTGGTCAAGAGGATCAAAGAGGTATTCACCATCATTTCTAATGAATTTTACTGTTCCGACAAGCCAGCTGTAAATGCTGACCTGTTTTTTTTTTTGTCAGATGGATCTGTCAGTGGAGGCGTTATTCAGCATTATGCAGGAAAGGCAAAAGCGATACGCCAAGTACGCCGAGCAGATCCAGAAGGTCAATGAAATGTCAATGATTCTGAGACGCATCCAGATGGGCATTGACCAGACGATACCACTGATGGAGCGTCTCAACAACCTTCTGCCCGAGAGCGAGCGCCTGGAGCCCTTCAGCATGAAACCTGATGGAGAAATCAAATAGAGTCTGGCAACATCTGGAAAATAGAGTTCATAGTGGGTTCACTGATTTACTTTTTTCTTTCTAGAGACCTGCCTCAGGTCATGTCTGGTTGTTACCTATGAAACTTCTCACTTTACTGTATTTTGAAAGGCTTATTGCGTGCCTGGATCAGGTGTTATTTGGCGTAGAAAACGTTACATGGTACAAAATGGAAAAACTATAATACCAAAATGGTAAAGGCATGTGTATATATTTACTGAAAAGGCTTAATTGAGTGCTTTTAAAGGGAATGACAACATATAATTCTGCCTCTGTATTTTAAAATGTTATTTAATGAGGAGTCATTAATGCATATGATGCTATTAAAGTTGTTGGCATTAAATCGTTTATACATACCCTGTGTTTTCTCAAGATTTATTAATGATAATACTTTTGGAGGACAGAAAATAGTTTTATAGCATTGTTATGTGATTAGGTTTGATAATTCTGTAAAGAGTCTCAGTAATATTGGTCATAGTAATTCTTTCTATTCAGCTGAATTAGACTTTTGACAGTCAGCTGAACTATTTCTCGGAAGTTCAGAGCTAAACTGATGATGGAGGATGATGTAAAAAAAAAAAAAAAAAAAAAGTCAATTTTCAATGCCGTTGTAGAAATTATTCACTCAGTGTTGATGATAGTTTTTAATGTAATTTAATAATTTGCTTAACATTTACTCACCCTCAGAACATCCAAGATGTCAATGAGTTTGTTTCTTCATTGGAAAAGATTTGGAGAAATTTAGCATTACATCACTTGTTCACCAGTGGATCCTCTGCAGTCAATGGGTGCCGTCAGAATTAGAGTCCAAACAGCTGATACTAACTTCACAATATTCCACAAGTAACTCGCACAGCTCCAGTCCATCGATTAATGACTTGTGAATTGACAAGCTGCGTGTTTGTAAGAAACAAATCTATCCTTAAGACATTTTAAGTTAAAACCGTTGCCTCTGGTCAATATATAAATCCATAATCCATATTGCTTCCTCCAGTGGATCCAGTAATTAGCAAGTGATTTAACGCAAAATTTCTCCAAATCTATTCAGATGAAGAAACAAACACATATACATCTTGATTCGATAATTACTGAGAGTAATTTGATTTTAACATGGCAACCCGCTCCATGAAGATTAAAGCATAGTACTTAAAGCACTATTAATTTATTTATGTGTGAAAACATTTTAAAATAAACTTTTAAAAAATACAGAATAAAGTCGCAATGACCTTTTTTTTTTTGTTGTTGTGTTTTAGCTCCGAGATAGATGCTCATCAAACCTGCTTACTATAAAAAAAAAAAAGTTCACTCTCCGTTCCACTAGATGGCGACAAAGATCATCTTAACATAACAGACTACAGAATGAGAGGGAGGAAATCTGAACAAAATAGCACTGGGCGCATATGAATGGCTGATCTGAAAATGTGTTGATATCGTCAGTCCATATTCAATCTGTGAAGCAACACACCCCGTAATAAAGCTGATTATCAGCAGCGACAATGCGGCGTCTGGGTTCAGTGCAGCAGAAGGTCCCATGTGTTTTCCTGACGGAAGTGCGAAACGAACCATCCAGAAAACGCGACTGTCAGGTGGGTAAAATAAAAAATGTTTGTGTACGTGTTACTCTCATGATCAAAACCCTAGAAACATTATGAATGCATTACAATATGGCGCATGCCTACTGTCAACGTCATTATTTTTAATTAATGTTTTCATTATTATTTTAATCAGTGCATTGCACTGAGAAATTGACTCAAAGCAATATGCATATCGAGTCATAAGTATATTTATAAAGCCCATTTAAAAGCAACAGGGCTGATCTAAAAATGCCATACAATAACAAAACATACTAAAAAATAAATGAATAAAAATGCACGGGTAAAATGCACCATGCATTGTATATTTATTAGATTGAATTGTTTATTAAAAGATTTTACTCATTCTGCAGCAGTTTCAGGTGGTGGCCACTGAGAATGTGAACCCTGCTGCTCTTGAATCAGATATTCACTGTGCAGTAGCAACTGAGAAGATTGATGGGACATGCTGCTATGTCACCACATACAAAGGTATAATCTGTGGCTATAAATTATTGGGTTGATAAGATTTTTTTTAAAGTTTTTTGAAAGAAGTTTCTAATGCTCACAAAGGCATTTGATCAAAAATACACTAAAAACAGTAATTTCGTTAAATAATATTACAATATAAAATTTACTTTAATATGTAATTTATTGCTGGCAAAGCTGTCGAAGCTTATCCTTTAGAAATCATTCTAATATGCTGATTTGCTGCTTCAGAAACATTTATTATTAATATCAATGCTGAAAAAACTGCTGCAAAATAATATTTGTGGATTTTTTGTAACATTATTATAAATGTTGCATA
>NW_015558570.1:680996-701315 GCF_001515605.1 Sinocyclocheilus anshuiensis | reverse complement strand
TCATTATTATATATATTTCATATATATATATATATATATATATATATATATATATATGCGCACACACACACACATATGTGGAAATCACTGGTGTATATTCAAGCCAGTTATTTCCATATCCAAAATTAGGATTTTTATTAATTTTATTATTATTTATTATTAATTAATTTGTTTTAAGGGGAACCGTATCTCTGGGCTCGCTTGGATCGGAAACCCACCAAGCAGGCAGATAAGAGATTCAAAAAGCATCAGTATTTGCAGAAGACCTGCAAAGGTATTTTGGTCCAAAATGAATCTTTTTGTATGATTTAACTTTACATAAATATTAGAATTAACAGTGTTATTTCTTGGGTTAACAAGAAAAAGTCACAAAGCAGTGAATAATTATGAAAGTTCTAAACATCGGATATTTTTTGATTCTCTACTAAATAACAGGATTTGTGTGGAACGTAGATGAAGATTTCCGAGAAGTGCCAGAATCCTGGATCGCTGCTCACAGAGTCCAGCATGAGAATGGCCATCCAGTGCCAGACGAACATGGACACATTCCAGGTGGGTTGGTGTCTCTGGAACACACTCTTATTCCTGATCTTCCTGTCACAAGTTATACTGTACTGAGTGAAAATAAAGGCTGCTGATGGCATAGATATATCTGTCATGAAGGTTGGGTTCCGGTGGATCATACCAACAAGCAGTACTGCTGGCACACCTCTGTGGTCAACTATGATTCTGCTGTTGCCCTTGTCCTGAAGACACACGGGGAGGATGAAGGGTTGCTTGAAATTGTCAGCATTCCTCTAGCAGACCTCATGGAGCAAACCCTTGAGCTTATCGGAACCAACGTTAATGGAAATCCATATGGTAAATATAATGTACTGATTTTTTTGTTTTTGAAAAGTCTCTTCTGCTCACCAAGGCTGCGTTTACTTGCTCAAAAACGGTAAAAAATTTAATATTGTGAAATATTATTTAATAATAAAAAATAACTGTTTCTACTTGAATATATTTTAAAATGTAAGTTATTCCTGTGATGACAATGCTGAAAATTCAGCTGTCATTACTCCAGTCTTTAGTGTCACATGAGCCTTCAGAAATCATTCTGATGAAACCATTTTTTTTTCTGAATTCGTTGAAAGTTCAAAAGACAGCACTTATTTGAAATAGATTTTTTTTAACATTGATAATATTTTTACTCTCATTCAAAGTGATAATTTCTTGCAAAAAAAAAAACTTTGAATGCTAGTTTAACTGTTAAGGAAGTAAGAAACTGACAGGAATTCTGTTGGTTTAGGACAGGGTTCCTCAAATCTTGCCCTGGAGGGCCAATGCGCTGCAGAGTTTAGCTCCAACCCTGATCAAACTCACCTACCTGTGATTTTCTAATGATCCTGAAGACACTGATTAGTATACTCAGGTGTGTTTGATTAGGGTTAGAGTAGGGCTGCACGATAAATCGCATGCGATATTTAACGGCGATTTATCGTGCAGCCCTAGGTTATAGCTAAACTCTGCAGGAAAGTGGATCTCGTGGGCCAGATTTGAGGATCCCTGGTTTAGGAAGTAACTCCGTGATTCCGTAGGTTTGGGAAGTAAGAAGTATCCAGTCCATGTTCTGGTGCCCCACGGGGTCCTGCGCATCCGGAACCCTCCTCCAGTGGATTTCCAGCAGCTGTATTCCTGGTTTCAGGAATGCCAAGAGGGGCGAGTGGAGGGAATTGTTTGGCACTGTGATGATGGGACACTGATCAAGGTAAATAAAGGGTTCATACATTAAAGCGTCACTCTTCTGCTGCAGTTATCCACATTTTCTTCAGATCAAATCATTTAAACTCCTCAGATACACCGGCATCATCTCGGTTTGAAATGGCCTGTCGGTGACAGCTTCCTGAACACCAGACCTGTGGTTGTCCATGTAGATGAAAAGCCTGATCCAGATGCTTCCGAGAAGGACTTGTTCAAATCGTTTTCCAGCATAAACGGAAAACTCTTCAGCTGCATACAGGACATTCAGTTTGAACCCTGATCCCATAAAACGAAACTACCAAACATTCCTGATAAATCTGGTTTTAACCAGAGTGAAGAACCTTTGGCAACACTTAATACTGGTCAAAAATGCCTGTTGCGATTTTCCCATTGACATTTTGCTCATATATGCACTTAGATATGTGATGTGCGCGAATGCTGTGATTGCTTTATATTTGCCACTTTTTATTTTCTTTTAGAGTGGAAGTTTTTTTAAAAAATTTTTTTTTAATTCTAAATGTTTTATTTAATTCTTAATTTTGTTTGTTTAAATAGTTTTCAGAGGATGGTTCAGCTATATATATATATATATGGAAATTGACATTGATCGCCATTTATTACAACTAAGGAGTTTAAAAAATGAGGCAGTGATTGATAGATTATACATGTAAAAAGGTAAAAACCTTTCAGTTTTTGCTAGTGAGGCCATAAATCACAAATATTGTAAAACCTAACTTTATATGAAAATGTTATAATATTTTACAAAAAAAATAAATATGAACCTACTTATGAAACACTTAATTGTACTTGAATATAAAGCAAATTAACATTGTACATATTTGGCTCTAACTGAGCAGTAACAATAAAATCGAATGACCTGACAAACGATCTGATGTGTGTTAGCTGATAGACATGTCTATGGGAACCGCCACTCCAAACCGATCCGACAGCTTCTTCAGCTGTTCCTCCAGGATGATGTTTTTCTTCACCTCCAGATTGTAATTGTACTTAAGATCCTCAAGTTACTCGAAAAATGTCGGGTCAAAGTTTTCCAGCTCTCTTGTCAGCTTTTTCACTTAATCCTAAAATGAAAGCATTTATAATGTGACTTGAGATTTAAAAACGGCTGATTCTTTAGGCATTTTGTTTTTCTTCAGGGATACCTGTAATTTCTTCTTTTCAGTATTTGCTGCCTTTGTTCCTGGAGCTCACTGTATCCTACAAAAGGAACAGGTAGATGATATAAGTCTCATGTAGCCACAATATGTATTCATCAAAAAAGCAATGGTGATCTTACCTGGTCCTGCTTTGCTGGTTCCAAACTGCTCATCGTACCATTGAATCTGGCGAAGAAGTTGAGCTTTTTCCCTCTCAACTTGTTCATTGGCCAGTCTAATTGGAAAATATTTGGCAAAGAATGAGTTTTGAGTCATTTTGTGTGCTTTGAAGTCTATGGATATTTACGCGGTTCACCTCACGGACTGATACTCTCTGGCAAGGCCTTCATCTGTGGTCGCTTCCACAGGGATATTTCTAAGCAGTTCCACCTGTTAATACATATTAGGTTATTAGATCTCTGGGAAAAGGAGCATCTTTAGCCAGGAATGCAGTACGTGACTTTTCAAATTGGAACAGATTTTAAAACACATTTGCCAACTTTATAAATGGTTACAGAGAAAAAAAAGACTGAGGGTCACACACACACTACCAGACTTTCAAGTCGTTCCGAACACAGCAAACTCGAGCAGAAACATGTGCCTTGTTGCTAGGAAGCACGTGACAAATGAAAACAAGTGTTGTAAAATTGGCTCAAAATATCAAACATGTTTCAGTAATGGCAGAATATGGTGTTTTTAGTGAATAGCTGAAGAAGAATCAGTGTCTCACTTGTTCCTTCAGCTGGCTGACAGCGTGTTGTGTGGCCTGCTGTTTCTCATTCGCCTCTTTCAGCTGCACCTTCAGCTCTGAAATGCTGGAGTTCTTCTTAGCGATTTCACTCTCAAGACCTTTCATCTTGTTTTCAAATAACCTGTGAAGGGAAGAATTAATAATAATAACTTACATGATGACGAAACTGATTAAGTATTTAAGTAAATGTAATACCTTGACACAACTGAAGATTTCCAGGTCTTGCTGTCTGCCCCCTCTAAAGACGGCCCCTTTGACTGTGCTAATAAGAGCCTCTGACTGGTCTCCTCAAGCTCTGCCTTCAGTTTCTCATTGGCTACTTCAAGGCTGGCATTTGCAACCCTCAGCTTTTCTGCAGCTTCTGCTTCCTGCAATTTGCCACAAAAACATACTGTACCATGACATATTAAGAGCATGTTTTACTGACATGAAGGTAATGGAAAAAAAAACAAAAAAAACGTTTTAATATCTTTACGTAAGCGTTTATTTTCCATCATGATTTTCTCAGTGCCCTTGGTTTTTGACTCGAGTCTTGTTTTAAACTGTTCCTCTTGTTTTTGTTTCAGTTTTTCATTTTCTGACTGTAACAAAGATACACATTATAATAAAAGTAGAAAATAACTGTCACATGACATTCTTAAAACAATATCACAATTGTTGTTTTCACAAATTACACAGTTGCAACTCGCAGATGGTCTTTACTAAATATTATTTTTTTTACTTAAAAAATGTTATTCAATAGATGCATTAATTGATCAATAGTGTCAGTAAATACATTTATAATGTTAAGAAATGCTGTTCTTGAACTTTCTAATCATCAAAGAATCCTGAAAAAAAAATGTATCATGGTTTCCACAGAAATATGAAGCAGCACAAATGTGATCAACATTGATAATATTAAAAGCATATCAGCATCAGCAAAGATCATGTGACACTGAAGGCTGGAGTAATGATGCTAAAAATTGAGCTTTGCCATCATAGAATTAATATATTGATTTAAAAAAACACAGTATTTTTTCCACAGTATTACTGTTTTTGTGATCAAATGCAGCCTTAAAAGACTTCTTTCAAAAACATTAAAGCCCAAACTTGTGAATGGTAGTGTATCATTCAACAGGTTCACAAAATGTACCTTAAGTTTCTCATGGTCTCGTTCCAGTGTAGCAAGCTGCTCCTGCACATTGGCCTCTGATGTCTTCTTTAAGCTCTCATTCTCTCTCTCTACTTTCTCCACTACCTTCTTCATCAGTGCGATGGTCTTCTCCAGTTCAGGTACGGTTTTCCCACTGCGCCCAGACTGCATCAGAAGAGCAAAAGAAATCAGGGAAGGAAATCAGAGGATCAGTGTTTTAAGATCTTAAGAGATGCTGCAACCTACCCCACGAACATGGCTGAGCCTCTTCTCCACTTCAGCTTTCTCCTTCTTCAAAACACTGCACATCTCTTTGAGGTCAGACACCTGATCCTTTCATTACAGGGAGAGTAAAGTAAGTACAACAGATTTTTAAATTGTTTTTATTTTAACATGTTATTAATTATTTCAATTTTACGGTACTTTTAATCGAGGCAGGTCCTTGTTTGCTTGCTCCAGTTGGAAACGAAGCTCCAGGTTCTCCGTGGACAACTTGAGGTTTTCTTTTTGGAGCTCATGTTCTCTTTGAGACGGTGTACCAGAACCACGGCCAGACGTCTGCTGAAACAACAAAGAGATGTTGATGCTGTAGACAACATGCAGCTAAGTAACACCCAGACAACAAACACATTTTAGATACAGGATGGAGAGGGTGCGACACAAAGACACAGTTGCTATGGGACAACAAGCAGACACTCCGGGTCCGGAAAGAAGGTCACAAGCTCAAAGCCAGCTAAGCTATACGGTGGAGAACTAGAAGCTTTGTGTTAGTGCTTCAGTGGAAGCTCCTATGTGTTAAGTACCTTTCGAGGTTTCACTTTGCTTTTCATTGTCTGTTCTTTGTTATTAAAGGCGGTGACCTCTGATTCTACAGATCCAAGAATGTCCAAGACATCAAGTTCAGTTTTAATAACACCTGCGTTCAGCTCCTTAGTGAGGGAACATTTTACGTTCTCACTTAAAATATGGTCCACGTCTTCCTCAGGGATGAAGGACATGGTCTTATCCATTGCTGGTTCTTCAGGCAATAGTTTGGCATCAGCTGTGCTGAGTGCTGCTGCTTCTTCAAGCTCTTTAGATCCTGCAGATGTTTTCAAATATTGGCTTGGATCACCTTCGGATTTCAAAGACTCGATACGTTGTTCTTCAGGTTCTTGCTCCTTATCTCTGTCCTGTTGCTCATCCTCCAGATGTTCTTTTAATATCTCTGGCTCCGTGTGAGTCCTACTTTCTTCTGCGTTTGTCTTTTCATTTTCAGTTTTTTGATCTTCATCAAGAGGCTTATGTCATCTCTTGATGTGTCAGTCCTGAATCTAGTTCTTCTGCATCTCCATTAGTCTTCAGTTCTTCCTCTTGTCCTCCTCGAGTTTCATCTGGTTCCTCTATATAATTCTCAACCAATCCCTGTTTTTTGTTGTCTTCTTCCTGTTCTACATCTGCAACGCTCTCTTCTACATTCTCCTTGCTCTTTTCCTCATCTTGACTCACTTCTGCTGCACTCATGCTTCTGAATGAAGTTTGAGTTGCTTTGTCCTCTGTAACTGCTATTTCCTTTTCGGGGACAGCTTCTTTTCCAGGGATTGTGTCATTTACTAATGGAGACCGAGTTTGTTCACCTTCACTAATATCGAAAGTCATATAATGAACAACTTTTGAGGACCAACTGAGCTGAGGTGGTGATGCCACATGTTTTTTCTTCATTATCAGAGATGGAATAGAGGTATGTAGAAAGAAACAGGTTTGAGAGAGAGCGTAAGAGTGAAATTAGTGGGGTGAAATTCATGAAAAGTGTTGAAAGGCAAAATGTTTGTCACGCAAAGTGTTACACCTACAGATAGTCTGGATGGAGACTCTTTGGACAGTTGACTCTCCAGGGAGTGAAGCCTCTCCTCAAGATAACGGTTCCTGATGGTGATATCCTCAATTGCGGCATCACGGGGTAAAGCCTGCTGCTGCCTGCAAAATCAATGGTATATATATAAAAAAAAATTTGAACAAATTGGCACAATGGCACGATTGCTAGGCAGAACACACTTTATCACTTTGATTTGCTGCTCCAATTCAGCATTCCTTTTTTGTAGCTTCTCAATCTCTCTGTCAGCCTCGAGGGTCCGTACACCAACGACCTGATCTGCAGACACTCCTCTGCCCTTTAGTTTCTTCTGGAGACCCACCTTCTCCTGCTCCAACCTTCATAGACATCAGGCAAAATAAACATGATTGGGAATCTTCAACTTTTGTTCTTACTATTAATAATTGCTAAAGTTAAGCTCACGTTTCTTGCATACATTTTGGCCACATTTATTTAAGATTCAAACTATTAATGCATCATTTGAAACTGTCCATTATGTGGATAGATTACAGCACAGACCTGCTGTAAAGTTCCTTGATCGTTGTTAATTGTTTAGCCAGAGATTCCACTTCTTTCTCCTTCTCCTTGAGAACGCTCTGCACTTTCTCCACCCTGGCCTGCCACTTTTTACCTTCCTCCCATCTCACGATTTCTTCTTTAAAGGACTGCAAAAATAGGAAAAATTCACATATATACAGTTATTTTGTTAATAAATCAGAAGGATTAAACAAATCAGAGAAACATAATGATGTAATTATAATGATTACTATACTTCTTCAATGACTCAGACATGATCAGAAAGCAAGCTACACTATAAGACTTCACCACAAAATGCAAAATTAAATGTGTGTGTCAAAGAATAAAGCCCCGTTCACACTGCCAGCGACCTTCACGCTGCGTGTCGCTAGACTTTGTACTGTGAAGACGCTTGTGGGCATTTCTAGTGCTGTCGCTCTAATGTCATTGGTAGACTGCACGTCTGGACATATCTTAGAAAATACAATCACAATCTATATATATAGCCAGTAAAACTAATATATCATTCTAATTTGACTAGGAATTAGACTTAAAAGAAATAAAAGTAGCATTCTGCTGTTGGTGAGGGTTGTTATTTAAACTACAGCAGCGCTCAGTGCATTACATCATTAACCAGTGCTAAACATGAACATCAATGTATGAATCAAACTCACTAAGACTGCCAACAGTTTCTTTTCCATGCATCATTTTTAATATCTATGCATGTGGCTAAGGCTAAATCATATAAAACAGTGAAATCGCTCCGGAACTCCATCCTATCTTGCCTGCCCTGCACTCGAGACGGTGACGTGTGAGCGCTACTGACAAGATTCTTCACTCCTATTGATTGATGCTTGAGAAATTCGCTGTTCATTTGCATAAAGTGAAACTATTCTTAACTTTTGTTGCATGACTCCCGTCGCTTGCCATGCCCACATTCTGTTGCCAATGGTTGCCATTGTTGCTTGTGTCGCTGGAAGTCGCCAGCTCTCCACTGAAAATAAATGGGATCATGTCGCTTTGTCGCTGCGTGTTGCTGGTGGTGTGAACAGGGCTTAAGAGCTCAAGCAAACATCTGACATCAAATTACATATGTAAAGGCTTCTTTAGCCTTCTTCTACATCAATTTCTACAGATAATTTACCTTTAACGGCCTAACGTTTCTTGTAGTAAATGCAATTCTAGTTCACCTTCTCGTTCAGGACGCTCCTCTTGTCTGCAGGCTCTGAGATGCTCTTCCTGTCCAGCTCCTGCTCCAACTTACAGATCTTCTTCTGAAGAGCTTCAACTGTGGGCCCATCACTCTCAACCTGAACCTGCACAGACAAACACCAAATACACACACAAAAACACATCTTTATTTATTTAGACTCTCATTTTATTCTTACTGACAATTTTATTTTCTTTATCTCCTTTCATAAATGTACGATTTTCAAATGTTTTTGAAAAAAGTTTCTTAAGCTCAACAAGACTGCATTTATTTGATCAAAAATACAGTAAACCCAGTAATATTTTGAATTATTGCAATTTAAAATAACCGATTTCTATTTTAATACATATTCCTGTGATGCAAATCTAAATTCTTTTATTCATTACTCTAGTCTTCAGTGTCACATGATCCTTCAGAAATCATTCTCATATGCTGATTTGCTACTCAAGAAGCATTTATTATTATTATCAATGTTGAAAACAGTTGTGCTGCTTAATATTTTTATAAAGACTGATTCATTTTTTTTTCAATATTCATAGTTTAAAATTTGAATTTGTATAGTATATAATGTTTTGAATGGTAGTGTACATGACTTCAGTAAAGAACTTGGTAAACAAGTTTAAAAGGTGCTACAGTATATAAATAAAGTTGAATTTGAACATTGTAATTGTAAAAAAGCTAAGAGGACTATGATTATACATACAAATGTTTTTTTTCTTCCCAGTGACCACAAACTCTGATAAGAGCGAGGATCTGCACAATGGTGTCTAGACGTATTCATTGTCATCAAAGAAGGGCTTTGTTCAACCAGACACAGAGCAGAAGCTCTTCTTTTGCAGACAAAAAAGGGCCGCTGACTCAGTCAGTGTCTAAGTGCTTTTGCGTCACTGGTAGAATTACTCAAGAACAGCGAGACATAAATTTCTTGACCTTAACCACTCACAGTACAAGTGAATAAGTGTGAAAAAAACACATGTGGTCTAACCTGTAGGCCGCTGCTGAGTCTCTGGACCTTCTTCTTCAGCTCATTCAGCTGATCCTCCAGAGTCTCTTTTTCACTCCGCAGCTTGTTATGTGATTTCTGGCTCCCCTGCAGATCCTTGTTTAAGTTCTCCAGCTCCTCTCTCAGTGAGTTTTCTCTGGCTTTTGCTGCTCGTACGCCATCTTTAGCCAGCTGGAGCTCCTCATTAAGGTCCTTTACACATGCCTACAGGGATAAATAATTGCATGGTTAGGGTTGGGATAAAATTCAGTCCTCGTAAAATGTTATGGGTGTTTTTAAAACCATAAAGTCTAAATTTCATTGGTTGCTCCAATCAATGAACTGTACAATGGCATTTTTTTTTAAAACTCGATTGATAAATGAGTAATGAGAGCAACTGACCAAAGCTTTTTAAAACGAGTTATGAGTAATATATGTTTGTTACATTTTAAACAAATTAATAAACTGATAATTATTTGTAAGTTTTAAAGTGATTTATTCAGTTACATTTTTATTTTTAATGAAGTGTTAATTTATTTATTCAATTTATTTTCATGTTACCTTCCTCCTAGTCTTACATAAAAAAAATTATTTTTTATTTAATTTTGTTTAGTTTTTTTTTTTAATGTTTACTTTGCATTGCTTTGTTCACAGTTTTCAAGGATGAATGGATGGTCAAGCAATTTGATGAGCTTCTACAAAGTGACCGATACATTTTTTCTCACTTGAATAATTGAATGATTCACAACAATCGATAAGGGAAATATTTTCTACTTTTGAAAGCTGATGCAAAAGTTTGGAACCAATGATTTACAGTTGAAAAGTAAAGGTTTAGAAATAGGGTAAGAATTTAAGTTTCTTCCTTATTTTTACCCTTAGCTCCTTGGTCTGTTTGTCGACAATCTGTTGAACGTTAAGGGCCTCTTCCTTCTGAGCAGCATTGGCGATGATCTGCTATTCTGCTTGAGATGTCAACTCTGCACGAAGCTCCAAGAGAGCTTTACTGAGAGCCTGCGGATTAGGAACCGAGTTCTGATTTTAGTCATGTTCAAATATCACCGTGGAAAAACCTATCCAGAACAATTAAAGGGGTCATATGATGCGATTTCAAGTTTTCCTTTCTCTTTGGAGTGTTACAAGCTGTTCGTGAATAGATAAGATCCCAAAAGTTGCAAAGACTAAAGTCTCAAACCCAAAGAGATATTCTTTATAAAAGTTAAGACTCGTCCACGCCCTCCTAAAACGCCTCGTTTAAACACGCCCCCACATGTCTACGTCACAGTGTGGGAAGATTTGCATAATGCGGCCCAAATGTTCACGCAAAGAAAGAAGGCGTAACTTTGATTCTCGCTGTACTATTGTTGCCGCTGCCGCGGCCATGTCGTGGAGAGACTGTGTGTTTCGTTGTGAAAGCGAAACTACTTTCTTTGGTCTTCCAAAAGAGGACACAACTAGAAATCAGTGGTTAAGTTGTATTTACAACACTGTTCCAGAACAGTTCAAACCAAATATTCAGATTTGAGCAACGCATTTTACGGAGGACGATGACTCCGGTTTCCTGGGAGAGTAGCCTACAATGCCGGTGTTCTGGTGTGGTTTTATGTTTACGCGGCGCAATGCAGTAATTATGTCCCCACTAGATGCAACAAATGCCTCGTTTATAATGGGTTTTATTGTTTTTTTGGACACCGGGACACGGCATCACAGTATGGTAAGGGGCATAACATTTCCGTCACATGCTTGAGGAATTCGGCCAATCACAACACACTGGATAGCTGGCCAATCAGAGCACACCTCGGCTTTCAGACCGATGAGCTTTGTAAAAATCGACGTGTTTCAGAAAGGCAGGGCATAGAGGAGAAACAATAATGTACAGTATGTGGAAAATAATGTGTTTTTTGAACCTTAAACCGCATAAACACATTTCATTACACCAAATGCACAAAATAATGTTCTTTTTTAGCAACGTCATATGACCCCTTTAAGGTGCAACATTTTGGCGAAATTTAATGGAAAAAAAGGCCCTCATGAGATATTCCCAATAGCGCAGATTTCTATTGAAATTATTACTGAATTTTGCCTGTGAAAATTCGCCAATCAATGCTAATTGTAACTGCACATTTACTCTAGTTGTCCACTGTGTGGTACCTTCAGCTGTTTCTCCTTGAGGGCCAACTGAGTCTTCAACCGCTCCACGAGGTTCTTCATGGTGTTGGATGGTGACCTGACATTAGCCTCTTTCTGGGCCTCTAGCTCCGTGCGGAGGTAATGCAGCTCTTTCTCCATCTGAATGAGCTGAGCTCTCAGCTCTTCTGCCTCCTGGGACAGACCCTTCACTTGGGCAACATGTCTCTCCTCAAGTCTTGGAAAGGAAAGCTCATTAAAAGTGACACAAGGAATCAATATCATGATACTGATCAGTATTGAAAAAAGCGGGCTTGTTTTAATTTCTCACCTGGATATTTCTGCAGCATGCTCCATGGCTTGTGCTGCAGTCACCTGTTTTTGTTGGTCCAGCTCTGCAGTGACGACCTTCAGCTTGTGTGTCAGTGAGGAGAGAGAATTGTTCTGCTCGGTCACCGTCTGCTCCATTTCTGCCAACCGCATCAAGTGCTTATTGGTCAGTACAGTGATGGTGAGCTTCTTCATTAGCTCCTAGAGAAGAATAAAACCCAGGAGTAGCCCAATAAAGATTACAGCTGCCATGATTTACTGTATGACATTATTATATATATTATGTGCACTATATATTTGTTCTTTCTTGATCCATTTCTGGCAAGCTATAATAAGTTGAGCTTTATAATGAATACTCTAGGTACCAGAGCGGTCTGTTTGAAACAGTCCAGTGATGTGTCCATGAAGACATCCAGTTTCTGATGCAGGGACCTGACCTCTTCCTCATGCCTTTTGGCAATCTCTTCCTGCTCCTGGGAGAATAAAAATGAAGATATACATTATGAGCTTTTATATGGTTTTGTTGTGCAATTTGGATCACCAATTTATGAAGTCTGTTTTTTAAATAGGCACCTGATGAGCCTTTGCTAACAGGTTCTGGTACTTCTTGAGAACCTCTTCTTTCTGATCCAGACGCCCCTGTAGGTTATTAATGGTCTGGTGGGCGACCTTCAGGGCGGGCTGGCTATCAGAGTCCTCTTGTTTGCTCAGGTCAGCTAGGAGTTTCTCTCTCTCAGCAGCGGCTGGTAGGCGAAGCCTCAGTTCATTGATCACTTTGTCTCTGGATAAGATGTTTTGCTCTGATGTACACAAAGCAGCTTCTTTTTCCTTCAGCTTCTGCTCAGAGAGAAAGAAACTCCTTGTAACATAATCTTAAAAACAAGGTTTACAATTGGTAAAGCTGACTTAAATTATTACCCAGTCACTTGATGGATAAAAAAATACCTCTTCCAGACTTTTGAAGGTGGCTTTTGTCTCAAGGATGGTACGAACATGCTCTTTGATTTTTCCAAGACCGTAGTCTAACTGGTGCACTAAAGGCTGATTTGGATCCGGTAGAGAGCCTGTGGCTTCCTCAAACTAAAGCCAAACAGGACAAGTTAAGTTTAATTTAAATTGTAGTTCAGTAAACTGCTTACCAGAGTACAGTAACAAAAATTTGTCAAGTCTGCAAAGAGTCAGTGTTGACGGAACCTTCTGAGCTGTGCTTAGGCCTTCATTCTGCTGTTTCTCATAGGTGTCGAGTTGGCGCTCCAATTGCACCTCTCTCTGATCCCAGATCAGTTGCCGCTCCTCGAGAAGCTAATACAATGATAACAAATAAGATTAGAAATCATGCATGAAGTAAGCTCTCTATACTGTAATAAATAGGGAAGAAACATGTTTAAATGTAATACTGACGTTATTCTGCTGCACCAGATCCTCTTCCAGGCCACCGATGGTGCGTTCCTGCTCAGCCACAATGTTCCTAAGGTATTTTATCTCTTCCCGCTGGGCACCAAGCTCTCTGCTTTGCCTCATTTCCAACAGACGAACTTCCTCTAGTTTCTTATGCCACTCACTCACCTGTAGGGGTTGATATTAAGCTGTAAACACTGCAGCGGAGTGTAAATTTATGTTTATGGGAACAATTTTCTTTATTAATAGGGAGTAATGTAATTCATGTGAATCATTTACAAGTAAATATAATAAAATCTATTAAGAATATAGGAAGAAATTAGGATTTTTTAAAAAGAAAATGGTGGCTATTTTTAGGTTCATTGATCGCTGTGAAATAGTTTTTTTTTTTATTACTGTGATGCAAAAATTACTGTATTAAAAAGATTACATTATACAGTAATAATAATCTTAAATAATCTTTAAAAAAAAAATCTGGATGCATTACAAGAAGGAGAGTGGTTATTTTGTGTAAATGCAAATATATTAATATATAAAATGTATGTCACTGCCAAAATGTTTGGCCATGACTGTGTGTACATATATATATATATATATAGATATATATATATATATATAGATATATATATATATATATAGATATATATATATATATATAGATATATATATATATATATAGATATATATATATATATATAGATATATATATATATATATAGATATATATATATATATATAGATATATATATATATATATAGATATATATATATATATATAGATATATATATATATATATAACGTTTATATAACATATCTTTTAAATATATAATTTATTATTATTAACATTTATTATAAATAAAAATGATACATTTTTTCATAGCAATAAAATATGATTGCAAGAATCATATCACAACTCTATTTGTAATCAATCAACCTACTTTCTGAGCTCCTTTGGCATCTTTCAGTGTTGCTATGAGCACTTCCAACCCCTTCAGCTTTAGCTCCAGTTCTTGTGCTTTTCCTTCTGCTTTCCTCCTCTCCTCCTCTGCCTTATGTGCTTCCTCCCTGGCCCGTTCCTTGTCCTCTTGCAGTTGGAGCATGGTGTTGGAAAACTTCTCCTGTTGGGCCAGTGGCAGGGCTCCTGAGAACTGTCTGCAGAGAGCCTGGATGGTGTGGCGGAGGTGTCTGGCCCGCTGGTGACCCTCCTGCCTCGCATGCCACAGTACCTGCTGCTGAGCATCCATCTGCTGTTCAACTCTGAGCTTCTGCGCTTCAAGTTTCTGCAGGCGTGTGTTGGTGGCTTCCAATTGGCTGATGGCTGAGGTCTCGCTCAACTGGAGAGCCACAATGTGCTGGTGAAGATTGGCGATAAGGGCCTTTTCATTGGACTGAGCCTGAAGAGGAGATGTGCAATTACGGACGTGATCAAGAGGCTGCACAGCTGAAAAAAAAATGTAAGAAAAGCATGAGAAAAACATACCTGGTAGTCCAACACCTGTCTCCTCAGGCTTTCAACCTCCTTCTCTCTTGACTGCTGTCTGGCCTCCAGAGCAGACACTTGCATTTTAGCGACATCAGACACTTCCCGCAATCTGCAAACATTTCAAAACTCTTAAAACACGTTTGTATACATTTTCTTGTGATATGTTATCATAGCAAGCATATGCACAGGCTGAGGCATCAGGCTTACTCGGACACTTCAATCCACAGGTCTGCATCTGTTTTCTCCAGTTCGGTGATTCGCTTGCGATCGGCATCGCTGATGTCTTTGCTTACACTGTCCGCCAGCTCATCCCTGAGCTCCCGCTCGATCCGCTGAGCCTCCAGGTATAATGTTGTGAGCTGTACAGGCATACAGAAATATATACAAAATATTCAACATACTGCGTTTAAAAAAAAAAAAAAAATTAAAATAAAAAGCTTATTTAATGTTCAACACACTGCGTTTTATAAAAATAAAATAAAGTGTTTGAAAGTGTTTAAAATTGTGTTATATAAAACGAAACCAAATCATATTATTATAGTTTATAATAATTAAATAAAATAAATAAAAAGTATATTTAATGTTAATCTGTTTTATTAAAATAAAAAACATATTAAATTTTTAACACTGTGTATTATAAAAATAAAACAAAATTTATTTAATGCTCAACATAATATGCTTTATTAAAATAATAAATTAATTATATATAATTATAAATAAAATAAAATAAAATGTGGTGTTCAAGCTAAGGTATGGTTGCTATATTCTGGATGCTATGTGATGCAAGAGATAAATCAGACCCACCTCAGCAAACTTGGTCTCTAGCTCAAAGTTGCGCTCTTCCACCTGTTTGAGGGAGTTCCTCAGGTGCTCGTACATCTTCTGAGCATGTTCCGCCCTTTGCCTTTCATTTAACTCCTTCATCTCCAGCGTTGTGATGTGTCTGGACACAGATACAATCTCGCTGTTGGCCAGGGCTTTGGCTGCCTTGCCCATGCTGTTCTCACCACCTGTG
This sequence comes from Sinocyclocheilus anshuiensis, assembly GCF_001515605.1. Classification (NCBI taxonomy): domain Eukaryota; kingdom Metazoa; phylum Chordata; class Actinopteri; order Cypriniformes; family Cyprinidae; genus Sinocyclocheilus; species Sinocyclocheilus anshuiensis. Next base: position 685,621 of record NW_015558570.1, on the reverse strand, counting down.
AACACCAGAAATCAATTACATCATTTGCAATGCTTCAACATTGCTTTTGTTTATTGTATCTATTAGCAGTGACGTTTACCAGTCGTGCTGATGTTTTCCCAGGCCTGCTCCAAAGTGTGAAGCGTCTCCTTGCTGATCTCAAGCTCTTTATTGATGAAGTTAATGCGCTCAAGTAAAGACACATTCTCCTTCTGAAAGGAAAGGAGAGTACTGTAAGAAAAACAAAGAATGTCCATTGCTTAATGTAACCTGCAAGCGATGTACCTCCAAGTGCTCCAGTGTGGTTGTCTTCTGAACAAGGTGATTGTCTTTCTGTAGAAGGTTTCTGTACTTGATGGTGAGCTCGGTGTATTGTTTATTGGCTCTCTCCAACTCTGATGCAGGAACACTACTGTCAAGGGATTTCTGCAATGCGGCCATATTAAACGCTGCCATCTCCTAAGGGCAAAGAAAGTTACAGAGGTCAGCAAAGGTCAGTCACAGCCATCACCAAAGATGACCACCATCCCTCATAGTGAAAGACCAATATATATTGGCCAGGCTGACTATTCTGTCAAAACAAAGCCTTGGAAATTCCATCATTCATCATTTTCTTTTCCATCTTTTTGAGTGATACATTGGCCTACCTTGTACCTCTGCAGGTAGCCGATTCTTTCAGTTACAGCGGCCTCCATTTGAGTGAAATCGTCCTTCAGTTTGCCATTCTCCTTCCTCAAGTGTTGCTCGAGCTCAAGCAGAGTCGTATAACGTCGTGTCAGACACTTCTCATTCGCCCTGAGAACCGCCATTTTTCGGGCCGTCTCGGCCAGCTCCCGTCTGATCTCATTCGGGTCCTTTTCAAGAGCCTCAAGCCAGTGCTGGGAATGAGTCAAACAGATAATGGGAAACATGAAAGGGATAAATTAGAAACTTAGTGTTTTATTTGATTTTATATTATATGAAGTCTTGAGGCATCTAATAACCATTAGCTGAACAGATTTTTTCCCACCACAATGTTGAATCTTTATTCTGAGACAAATTCCAAGGGTGTTTCAAATTAGTGACATCAGTTTGTTAGCAAATCGCTATAGTTATACAGGTTTGAGTAACAGGTGAGTAAATGAACACCATTTTAATTTTGGGTGTAAATGATCAAGACTTACATTGTACTCTTTGATTTACACTGCGTCCACCTCCCTTTGTTCCTCGAATTTGGATTTCAGTTCGGCAAAAGAGTCTCTCTCTTTCTGCCAAGACTCCCTCTCGCTAAATCGGAGCACATGAGGTGATTTAAAATCATGCTTTATTGATCTCTGAACATATGTATAATCAAACATATTTTATAATATAATATAAACAATATTATTTTGGATCAGCATACCTTTATGTATAGAATATTTGATATTTAAACTCTCTTATTGGCTCGGCATACCTTTGATACTCCTTGTATAGTAGTCCTTGTTGATGGCGGATCACTGCAAATTTCCTTTTATATTCTTCCAGAGCCGAACTGAGCTGCTCAATGGAATCTTCTTTGTTTTTGATCTCCTGAACATCCACAGTCGGGAGTCTTAATATTATGTACGTTACATCTGGTTTCTGTTATAATGTGATACAGTAATCGGACTGACACACACACACACACACACACACACACCTGTAGGAGTTGTACCATGTACTCGTTGAGTGTGTTGATGACCTCCGCACTAGTGGGCGTCATCTCTTCAGGCAGAGCTAATGACTTGTAAGGGATGGCAGTGGCAGTTGATTTGCCCACTGATTCAACCTCACTTTCCAAGCAAGCAATCTACAAAAAGAAGTCACATATGTGAAAATGGTGACAGTGAATTCAAAATCTATTTTTTTTAATCCAGTAAACGTTTGAGTTGGTATTGTGAGTAAATACCTTCTCATTAGCTTTAGTTAACTGATTGAGAGTGTTTGCTGCCTCCTCTCTAGCTGCCTTCATCTCTTGCCGTAGCTCCTCGTTGCGGCCGGTCAGCTGATCTACCTGCGTTCTGAGGTGGAGGCTTGCATCAAACTTTCCCTCGGAGTACTTCATCTCCAGAGCCTTAAGATAAACAAAATTATCACTCACAAATTGTGACAGGATATTTAGGAATCGTAATCTCATTTTGCTGCAAGTTTAGGGACCACAAACTTCATATTCATGTATGCGAGACTGAATAAAAGTTAATACATTTTGAGTGCAAAATGCAAGTCACATTATCACAAATGTATCAGGATGACTAATCACTAATCCTGCACAAATTCTGTACTTGCATTTGAATGCCTACTATCACTTGATCGATGTTCATCGGTTTTCCTCAGTATAATTGCATTTTGTAAAGGTTTTTTTTTAATAAAATGTCAAATTTAAACTAATATGATAATCGTTACAGCTACGAATGAGAGTGATGTACTCTCAGCTCAGTTAAACACATTTCACCACAGCAAGGCCATTAAATGTATAATTTTAAATGCATAATTATGACTGGTTTCACAGACAGGGCTTAAATTAAGCCAGGAATAAGCAATAGTTCAATTAGGACATTTAAGTAGCTTTTATAAACGTGCCTTAGAAAAAACATTAACTGTGTACATCTTGAGAAAAATCAATGGCACTTACATATTTGAAGATATGTCAGTGCAAGTTTCTTTCAGTTAAAACAGCTCAGACATGCATTTTAGTCTGGGACTAGGCTTAATATTAATATAAGCTTATATTACTAAATAATACAAAATAATTATTTTACATTAAATATTCTATTTTTCATTAAAATGTATACTTTTATATTTAAATTCATAACTTAATGCATAATTCTAGTTTTTATTATTTCTTTATAAATTATTTATTATTATGTTTTCTCACAGTCCCCCCCTCCCCTTAAATATTATATTTAATTATAATCATAAAATGTATTATATATTTTTAAATGATTATTTATAATAATTCTAAATATGTAATTATTTATTATAGATAATAATAAAATATTTTAGATTTATTATTGTAATTTTTCACATAGTGTGGGCCCTCTAAATGGTGGTAAATGTACATCGACGAGTCTGTCTAGGCTGGGAATGCTGACGCCAGTGGATGTGGGTGTTTTCTTCTGAGTGTCCTGGATGGCCCGCAGGATCTCCTTCATGCCCTGCTCCAGCTGTTTATTCTCACTCAGCATTTCATTCACTGCAGGAGAGAGAGAAACATTATAGTCACAGAAACCACCTGACATTGCAAGTGTGCAAAGGGCACGCGGTGATGCTGCTCACATCTGGCTTTGAACTGGGCGGATTCTGTTCTCTTGAGCTCAAGTTCTTTCTCTTTGTTGCTCAGCTCTTTCTGCAGATGCTCATTCTGAGAAAAAAAAAAGGTTGTTAGCTTAGCTTTAATGCTTTTATGATGTTCAAAACTCATTCTTTTCTGATAAAAGGCTTACTTTGCGTTTCATCTCTTCGTCTGTGAATCCAGAGACAGGCCTCTCTCTAAAAGATCTGCTGGGCTTTTCTTCAACACTGTCATCACGCAGTGAACTACTAACTACTGATATGCCTTAAAAAGGAAATGTGCTGTCAGGTTTCATTATATAAAGCAACCAAATGATCTGTTTATGTGAATAGGACATGAGTGTGTAACTGATATGCACCATCTTGGAGATAATATCTCACCTTTGTCCTTCACCAGCGCACGAATGTGTTGTTTAAGCTCGAGACTTTCCTCCTCCAGACGCTCAATCTAAGGAGAGTCGCGTTAGGGGTCACAGACAAAATTAAAGAGGGCTAACAGAGCAAAGTCACACCATAAAGACAACGCTAATCGGTTTTACCTCTTTCAGCAGGACCTGGTTCTCTGCTTTGTACTGTCTCTGCTTCAAAATCTTTGATCTGCGGAATTCACTCAAATCCAGTTCTTCCTTTTGATTTAATCCTGGTGTGGGAAAACGATCCCAATGAGGGTCATAGCAGATTTTTATCTTAGCAAAATCAGCAAGGGATATGAAAACAATCTAATATGTCTAGGTGTAGGGATAATTTATACGGGATTCCTGAAAGAATAAAAGCAGGTTGAGGAAACTTACCAAGGCGTTCTCGTAGGTCTTCATTCTCATCTAGCAGATTGTTGATTTTGATCTCCAGTTGGTTTATCTCTTTTATCATGGATTCTACTTCCCAGTCTCTCACTCGGATTTGATTTTTACATACTTTGATCTCAGTGATGGCTGCTTCCAAACCACCCGTCCCCTAAAAGACAGTGGAGTGTTTCAAGCCAAACTTCTATTTAGGTTTATTGTAAAATTCTATAAGTTAAAGTGACTCACTTGTTGTTTTCGGAATGTTTATCATTTGAATTATTTGTGATCAAGTGTTGCTACTTTCCAACAGAAATTGTAGAAGTTGCATCAAAAATGTTCTATTTGAGAAGTTGCCCCAACGCATTATTGCTAGAATTGATGAGAATTTTAAAATTAGATAAATAAATCAAGAGCAACCTGATATAATTCATTTTATTTGAAAAGATGGATTATTTGAACATAAATTGGAATATCTTAATATATTAGTAATATACGAGTGTTCACAATGATTGGTGCAATAAAACAACAAAAATTAATGAAAATGTTGATTATATCACTCATTAAATATATATA
>NW_015558570.1:677367-680893 GCF_001515605.1 Sinocyclocheilus anshuiensis | reverse complement strand
TAAATATTATTATAAATAGATTTATATTTATTTAAATTAGTGCTGGGCAACAATTAATCACATCCAAAATATTTTTTATTTGTTTACATAGTATATGTGTGTGTAGTCTGTGTACTAAACACACATGCATGTATATATTTAAGAATATATTATGTTTATATATTAAATATATTTATATATAATATAAATTATATGAATATAAATATATACATGTAAATATTTTAAAAAATATATGCATGCATGTGTGTGTATTGTTTATATATACATAATAACTATACACAGTACACACACATATATTATGTAAACAAAAACTTTTATTTTGGATGCAATTAATCGCGATTAATCGTTGACCAGCGCTAATTTAAATAAAAAAATGAAATGCATATGACATTAATTATTATTTAATAAATTATTTAAAATATTCATTTTCATTAAATATGATCACAAATATGGGCCCAAAATTAAACAGACACAAAGATAGATGCAATAGATTAAAAAATAAATAAATAACTAATAACTTAAACTGTTGATAAATATATTAAATAAAAATAAATTGAAGATGCATTAGCAAAAAATAAATAAAAAAATCAATGTTTTAATTTGTTAACAAATTATTCATTTACATGTATTTAGTCATTATTTAAAATTTTTTAAAAGTTACATAAAACTTTTTGTCAAGTGAGCTTATAAGGAAGGCTCCTATTGTAGGCAACTTCTGCTTTTAGATTCAAGAAAAAGACCTTGTGAAGATGCTTTGTGACCTTACCAAGTTGAAGACACCATTGGAAAATAAGAGTAATTAATTGTCCTAAACTCAAGAACATTTATAGCGACCCCAAAAATGATTTAGACTTTGTAACATGAGTGAATTTTACACTACTGAAAGTGCAAAGGGATAAACTCACAGACTCATAGAGTTGGATTCGACTGAGGGTGTCATTGAGTTCTTTGTCTTTGTCCCTGGCATCATGTTCAGCCAGTTGGGCGGCACGCTCAGCCTCCAGAGCTCTCCTCTCAGCCGCCTGCAGCTTAGTGCTCAAGTCTTCCAACCTACGCTGCTGCACGCTGACGTGACCTTTATCTTTCTTTAACGGTTTCTTCAGCTCCTCGATGAGCACAGCATTCTTTTCCATTTCTGTTGTGTACTGCTCGACTTGCTCTGACAGCATCTTGATCTGGTTGTCCCTCTCTTGCACGGCCTTTTGAAGTCAAACACAAAGTCTATGACTTCCTTAACCCCCGTTGGGATAAAATAAGATGAACCAATAATGATGGAAACAGATGAATAATGACAGATGACAGATGTAAAACTGAGGAACAATGACACATAAAGCAAAGGAAATGAGAAACCGAGATACTTACGCCACACAGTTCATATATGACCTGACTCGGCCGAGTGGTAAACACGAGAGAATGGAAAAAGGAAACATTTGGAAGCCAATGAAGCATTTGAAAGGAAGCAGTAATGAATAAAAGTAGAGTGCATCAAAAAGAACACAAAGATAGATGATAAATCACACAAACTAAGTCAGATACATTAGAGTCAATCTGAGGTCTGTTCCACACATCTTGCGTCTGTGGTGAGTTTCAGCGGCCATATTAACAGGTTACTAGTGATGTCCGGTTCGCGAACGAATCGTTCGATTTAACCGGTTCTTCTTAGTGAACCGGTTGAACCAGTTCACCAAATCGGACTGAATCGTTGAAAAGTGTAAGCATTAATCCACAAATTACTTAAGTTATTCACTTTTTAAACGTGGCTGACACTCCCTCTGATTCGAAATAAACCAATATCCCGGAGTAATTAATTTACTCAAACAGTACACTGACTGAACTGCTGTGAAGAGATGAACACGAGCAGAGCAGCATCTGTGCAGCAAGCCGGATAATGAACGTACACGCCCACTGCTGGAGCTGTTCTCGTTCTTGACACACACAGCACGTATGAAGCGAACTGGTTCTTTTGGACAACTGATTCTGTGCTAATGCTATGAGCGCGGGTAAACCGAAGACTTGAATGAAGGGCAATCTGGCGAAACGTACGTTTATTTAATAACAAATAAATCGCAATGGATTATGTATAGTAAGTGGATTATGGTTTCTGCGCTGATGACAACTAATTTATTTACTTTATATCTTCAAGACTTAAATCCTCGTATGCACATCACTGCCTGTTACTGTATTTGGGTGCTTAGCTGCAAAACTTAATTGTAAACTTTTCAGATCATGATTATGATGTTTTAACTGACTGAAGTTATGATTACTGACTTTATATATTTGAATGTGTATTTTCATCCAGGCCTGGGACGATAGACTTGATATCATTACGTCATCGCGAATGACGTCATTACATTAGGGCGTAAAAGAACCAATGAACCGTTTTTTTTAACCGGTTCATTGAAACGAACTGTCCGAAAGAACCGGTTCGCGGAAAAGAACCGGACTTCCCATCACTACAGGTTACAGCATTTACGCTGTATTCCCAGAAGCATCACAGTGGCGATGATGAGTTCTGCCACTGAAAATGTTTGTCATGCATCATATATTAAACTTAAGAAAAAACACATTGAAATGCACTATAAACCTTTTTATCAACACCATCTTTTGCAATACAGGCTTTTATGAAGCAACAAAAAATAAAAGTGGGACATACTGTTTTAAAACAATACATCTGGTGGGCTACGTTCCACACGCAGTGACAGTCACATAAACACTTTCTATTCAGCAAATCTGGCAGTTTATAGCTACACTTTGAGGTTTGGGTTCCATTCCTTATAAATTCATTCACATTTGGGTGTAAGCATGGACGCTTCCTCGTGTAAATTCAATTTCACAATAATCAAGTTTGTTAAAATTATCAATAGCCAAATTCTAATACTGATACGATAGATTCTATTAAAGGAGTGCTACTAAAGGAACTATTTAATATAACAACCCAGAAATCTCTTTATTCCCAGTATAGAGTACATATTTTGTCATGCTGCAAATGCAGGATGTGTGAAACAGGCCTGAGACATACCTTGTATCCTAATTAGTAGGATAAAAAAATGAAATAAAGTTGAAGTAATATGTTTGGTTAATAATTAAAAAAATTATATGAAAGAAAGAAATAAAAATAATGACTGAGTATTAAAGGGGTCATATGACGTTGCTAAAAAGAACATTATTTTGTGTATTTGGTGTAATGAAATGTGTTTATGCGGTTTAAGGTTAAAAAAACACATTATTTTCCACATAATGTATATTCTTGTTTCTTCTCTATGCCCTGCCTTTCTGAAACGCGTCGATTTTTACAAAGCTCATCGTTCTGAAAAGCGAGATGTGCTCTGATTGGCCAGCTATCCAGTGTGTTGTGATTGGCCCGAATTCCTCAAGCGTGTCACGTAAATGTTACCCCCCTTACCATATTGTGATGCCGTGTCCTGGTGCGACGAGACAAAACCAATAAAACCCATTATAAACGAGTCATTTGTTGCATCCAGTGGGGACATAATTACTGATTATAATGACTTATACTGTCTTTTTA